>NC_134356.1:96212939-96485600 GCF_048569485.1 Anomaloglossus baeobatrachus | reverse complement strand
GGGCCACCTACCTAGCAGGGCCCCCCACCACTGCCAGAGGGCCACCTACCTACCAGGGCCCCCCCCCCCCCACTGCCAGAGGGCCACCTACCTACCAGGGCCCCCCCCCCCCACTGCCAGAGGGCTACCTACCTACCATGCCCCCCCCACCTACCAGGGCCTTCCCCCCCCCACTGCCAGAGGGCCACCCACCTACCAGCCCCCCCCCCCCCCCCACTGCCAGAGGCCCCCCCACCTACCAGGGCCCCCCCACCTACCAGGGCCCCCCCCACCTACCAGGGCCCCCCCCCCCCACTGCCAGAGGGCCACCTACCTACCAGGGCCCCCCCCCCCACTGCCAGAGGGCTACCTACCTACCAGGGCCCCCCCCCCCCCACTGCCAGAGGGCCACCTACCTACCAGGGCCCCCCCCACTGCCAGAGGGCCAACTACCTAGCAGGGCCCCCCCCACTGCCAGAGGGCCACCTACCTAGCAGGGCCCCCCCCCCCCACTGCCAGAGGGCCACCCACCTACCAGGGCCCCCCCCCCCACTGCCAGAGGGGCCACCTACCTAGCAGGGCCCCCCACCACTGCCAGAGGGCCACCTACCTAGCAGGGCCCCCCCACCACTGCCAGAGGGCCACCTACCTAGCAGGGCCCCCCCCCACTGCCAGAGGGCCACCTACCTAGCAGGGCACTCCCCCCTCCCCCACTGCCAGAGGGCCACCTACCTAGCAGGAGCCCACTTGGCTTACTGGTTGTATTTAGTGCCCATTCTAACCTCTATGGGACAATACTTGCTGGTCAGGACTGAGGCAGGGGGATATTAATGCTGGTCTGTCTGGGGTGTCACACAATATCACGACATGGGGGAATATCATGCGATTACAGGGATCCTCCGCACGCTGAGCACACAGGAGACCCGCCTGACAATGTCCTCAGGTGTCCACACATCACACAAGTGACGCTCAGAACTTCAGACAAATCTCAGGCGCACCCCCCGAGGCATCATGGGAAATGTAGTCCAGTCATCCCTCCCCTGTCAGTCTCCCAATGTGTAGCGTACAATTTCCCACTTACTGCCGGTCACTGTGGGTTCCGCTGTGACGGCATCTTCGCTGATCAGGAGCGCGAGGACAAGCAGCAGCCAGGAGCTCCGGAGCCTCCGCGACGTCTTACCGGCGGCCATGATGCACTAGGAAGGGTCGTGTTGGCAGATACCCGGATGTAAGGACGTCACACAGCAGCCTCTATAGCGGTATGGACGCGGCGCGGCTGCTAGTATTTATAACCTCGACTCCTCCCCTTAACCACTACCTACCAATCAGAGATGGCGATGGGTGTCCCGCCCTTCCCAGGGGGACGGTGAGATACCCGGGAGCTGTCACTGTGCGGGAATGAATAGTCCTGCGGAGTATGAGCCCGGCACATCGGCCTGTCACTGGCGACATGTCGTGACTGGGCTGTGGGCTCCAGCATTATCTAACCCTCATTATTATCACTAGCGCTGCTGTGCCTTGTACTGCGGTATGAGCAGAATATCAGCCCTCAGTGTAGCGGGAGGCATCGCCACAGCCTGTGCGCCCGGCGCCTGAGGTGTCATGTCACTGGGGGTGTTTGGGAGGTCACGTGATGAACACAGGTAAGAACAGGGAAGGCGCCGCACACGTAGCCGCAGTAATCACCCTGTGGCTAGAATGTATTTTCTCCTGTGAGGTGGTGATGTCACCGGAAGGGGCGGGGCTTCCTCCAGCACTTCCGTGTGTGCGGTGGCTGCTGAACAGGCTGAGGTTTCTGGAAGAACTGAAAGGAGCGGAGCTGCACCATGGAGCGAGAGGTGTCATACACAGAAATAAGGGTGAGTCATGTGAGGAGGGGTTTGTTTTTTTGGGGGGGTCACACTGTATCACTGGATATTCCAACATGGGCCTGCATATTAAAGGGATCTAGTGCTGGGCAGTCCGGCTCTTTTTGGTGGTCCGGTTCCCATGGCTCCGCTCACCAAAAAGAGGCGGCTCATTCGGATCGTTCTCGGCTCCTTATTAAATATGTGTTCACCCCAGGTGAACACATATTCAAGATTATAGTAACCCCGCCCACCCGCGGCTAAACCCCGCCCACTTACAAGGGACCATTAAGATCGCGGAGTGGGCAGGGTTTCAGTGGCGAAAAGAGCCATTTAGGCTGCTTTCACACATCCGGTTTTTGCTGAGCGGCACAATACGGCTCTTTGCCGAAAAAACCCAACCGTTTTTTTGGGCCGCCGGTTGCGGTTTTTCCACATAGACTTGCATTTGCGCCGTATTGTGCCGCATGGCCTTGCGTTGCGTCCGTTTTTTGCCGGATGTGGCATATTTAGCCCATGCGGTGGCCGGATGGAACGTTGCCTGGCACGTTTTTTTGTACGGCGAAAAAAACACATTGCACCGGAACCGGCGCGATGCGGCGCGATTTGCAATGCAAGCCTATGGACGCCGGATGCGTTTTTTTGAACTGCGCATGCTCAGTATCAAGCTGCATCCGTCAAAAAACAGACGGGCCGCATGGAAAAACGTATGCAACGGATCCGTTTTTTTCGCCGCATCCGTTGCATAGGTTTTTGAGCCACACTGCAAAAACCGGATGTGTGAAAGCAGCCTTAGCGATTTTAGTGGCTCCCACTGGTGATCCGGCTCCTGTCGGTCACTGCAGGGAGCCGGATCTTTGCGTCGGATCGTTCGCGACCGACACATCACTATAGGGAACCTGTCAGTGCAAAAAAGCATTCTGACCTACATACAGGCGCCTGTGAGAGATATTAACCCCTTCCTACCCATCCCTGTGTTGTTATATTGTGTAATATAAAAGTAATCAAATAAAGCATGTAGACGCCCACACGGCTATGCAATGCCCATGGGGCTAGAGATCTATGCTATTTACATAGGAAGTAAGTAAGTAATAAAACATATATTTTATTACTTTCATATTATACAATATTACAAGAATAGAAATTGGGGGATTGTACAGTATGAGCCTGCATAATGGGGGATTACACACTATGGGCCGGCATATTAAGGATTGTACAGTATGGGCCTGCATAATGGGGGATTACACACTATGGGCCGGCATATTAAGGACTCTACAGTATGAGCCTGCATATTAAAGGGAAGATATCGTCAAAAAAAAAAAACTGAAAAAAAATGTAAAGTAATAATGTTTAACCCCTTAACGACCGCGGGCCGTAAAATTACGTCCTAAATGACATAATCTTACTGCCCGCGGTCCTCCGGCGGCAGCATGCCGCGATCGGCGCACATCTCAGCTGATTTTCACAGCTGAGATGTGTGCCTGCTAGGCACGAGCAGAATCGTTATCTGCTCGTGCCGATTAACCCCTTATAATGGCGCTGTCAATACATGACAGCGCCATTATAAGCGCAATCGCGGTAAAGTTTTACTTACCGCCGAAACCGGAAGTCACGTGACGCGATCACGTGACTCCCGATAGTTGTCATGGTAGTACAGGGTCATGTGATGACTCCTGTACTACACATGAATTTGTTTCACTTTCGCTGTGCCCGGGGCACAGCAAAAGAGAAAGGCAGCGTATCTGCTGTTTACAGCCTTCCAGCTGTGATCAGCAGATACTGCAGAGCGATCGGAATGCTGATCGCAATAGCCCCCTAGGGGGACTAGTAAAATAAAAAAAAAAAGTAAAAAAATAAGTTTTAAAAAATTAAAAAAAAACAAAAAAACCTAAAAGTTCAAATCACCCCCCATTCGCCCCATTGAAAATTAAAGGGTTAAAAAAATAAAAAATATACACACATTTGGTATCGCCGCGTTCAGAAACGCCCGATCTATCAAAATATAAAATCAATTAATCTGATCAGTAAACGGCGTAGCGGCAAAAAAATTCCAAACGCCAAAACGACGTTTTTTTGTCGCCACAACTTTTGCGCAAAATGCAATAAGAGGCGATCAAAACGTAGCATCTGCGCAAAAATGGTACCGGTAAAAACGTCAGCTCGAGACGCAAAAAATAAGCCGTCATTGAGCCTAAGATACCGAAAAATGAGAACGCTACGGGTCACGGAATATGGCGTAAAACGTGCGCCACTTTTTTCGGACAAACTTCCGATTTTTTTTTAACCCCTTATATAAAAGTAAACCTATACATGTTTGATGTCTACGAACTCGCACTGACCTGAGGCATCACACCCACACATCAGTTTTACCATATAGTGAACACAGTGAATAAAATATCTCAAAAACTATAGTGCTATCGCACTTTTTTTGCAATTTTTCAGCATTTGGAATTTTTTTGCCATTTTCTAGTACACAATATGGTAAAACTGATGGTTTCATTTAAAAGTACAGCTCGTTCCGCAAAAAATGAGCCCTCACATGACCATATTGACTGAAAAATAAAAAAGTTACGTCTCTCAGAAAAAGAATGGCGAAAAAAAAAAAACGGAAAGCGAAAAATCGGCCGGTCGTGAAAGGGTTAAATGTTTTGTTTAAATATTATTTTTTTTTTTTTTTAATTGTGCAAAATATAAAAAAAAATTAAAAAGTTTGATATTTTCCACTGTTAAACACTAGGGGGAGCAGCTTCTGAAATCCTACTGAATTTCCACTGTATAAAAAGCTCAGATTACAGCCTGCCGTAAAGTGGGCGGAGTCTGCTCTCCTGTGTGTGATGTCGCCTCCCCCCTCCTAATCTGAGTGTTTACAACAGAGAATGACATGTAGGGACACAGTGCACAGCCATTTTCATGGTGACCAGAAATGTCTAAAGTGTCACCAAGGACAGCAGGAGTATCACATAGGAGAGGATTAGATACACAGCTCAGCAGGAATATCACACAGGATAGGATTAGATACACGGCTCAGCAGACAGTACCACACAGGAGAGGATTAGATACACAGCTCAGCAGGAATATCACACAGGATAGGATTAGATACACGGCTCAGCAGACAGTACCACACAGGACAGGATTAGATACACAGCTCAGCAGGAATATCACACAGGATAGGATTAGATACACGGCTCAGCAGACAGTACCACACAGGAGAGGATTAGATACACAGCTCAGCAGACAGTATCACACAGGATAGGATTAGATACACGGCTCAGTAGACAGTATCACACAGGACAGGATTAGATACACGGCTCAGCAGACAGTATCACACAGGACAGGATTAGATACACGGCTCAGCAGACAGTATCACCCAGGAGAGGATTAGATACACGGCTCAGCAGACAGTATCACACAGGACAGGATTAGATACACGGCTCAGCAGACAGTATCACAGAGGATAGGATTAGATACACGGCTCAGCAGACCGTATCACAGAGGATAGGATTAGATACACGGCTCAGCAGACAGTATCACAGAGAATAGGATTAGATACACAGCTCAGCAGACAGCATCACCCAGGACAGGATTAGATACACGGCTCAGCAGACAGTATCACAGAGGATAGGATTAGATACACAGCTCAGCAGACAGTATCACACAGGATAGGATTAGATACACGGCTCAGCAGACAGTATCACACAGGACAGGATTAGATACACGGCTCAGCAGACAGTATCACACAGGAGAGGATTAGATACACAGCTGAGCAGACAGTATCACACAGGATAGGATTAGATACACAGCTCAGCAGACAGTATCACACAGGATAGGATTAGATACACAGCTCAGCAGACAGCATCACACAGGAGAGGATGAGATACACAGCTCAGCAGACAGCATCACACAGGAGAGGATGAGATACACGGCTCAGCAGACAGTATCACACAGGACAGGATTAGATACACGGCTCAGCAGACAGTATCACAGAGGAGAAGATTAGATACACGGCTCAGCAGACCGTATCACACAGGATAGGATTAGATACACGGCTCAGCAGACAGTATCACACAGGATAGGATTAGATACACAGCTCAGCAGACAGTATCACACAGGATAGGATTAGATACACAGCTCAGCAGACAGTATCACACAGGATAGGATTAGATACACAACCCTGCAGACAGTATCACACAGGATAGGATTAGATACACAACCCTGCAGACAGTATCACACAGGATAGGATTAGATACACAACCCTGCAGACAGTATCACCGGTACACACATACAGTGGCGCGCGCGTGCACACACACACACACACACACACACACACACACACACACACACACACACAATCACCCCTGATGGGGACCTTGTGCCACACACACACACCTTTCACATCATTCCTCCCTGTGACCTCCGGTGGGCGCTCCAGGCAGCTGTGCTGCATGCCATCCTCCCCTGCGTCCGGCCGACATTTCACACATCCGATCGCATACACTCACACACCCGATCGCATACACTCACACACACTCACGATATCGCACATACCTGTACAATCGCGCGCGCACACACACACACACACAGCAGCGGCGGGCAGAGCTGGGGGAGCTGCGGCAGCGGGCAGAGCGAGGACTTGGGAGAACGGAGGGAGGGGAGTGTCATTGGAGACGGTAACGGCGGTGGCAGTAGCTGGGGCAGAGCAGGGGCTGGGGAGAACGGAAGGATGGGATGTCATCGGAGACAGTAAGGAGGGGAGGGGAGGCGGCCCGTACTCACACATCCCGGCGGTTGACAGGAGTAAAGTGGAGCAAACAGCACACGCTGTGAGCTCCACAATAATGGCGCTGAACTCCTCCCTCTTGTGTTCTGGACAGCCCAGGGGGCGCGTCCACGTCACAGCAGACGCCCACTGTAACGTATGGCAAGGGGTCGGAGCCCGACTATCAGAGTCTATGCACAGGGGCTGCCATAAAGGAAGGAGTTACTGTCGTTACACACAAGGCAATTCCAGCATGGCAGCCCCCAGTGCCTCCAGTAAAATAAGAATTACATAAAAACTAAATAAGCTGCGATTTTCATTTTGTATTAGAAATACTTGATTTCATAATCACTATTTTTAATACAAAAATAAAAAACCGCGATACCTTCCCTTTAAGCATTGTACAGTATGGGCCTGCATAATGGGGGATCGTACTGTGAAAGTGCTGCATATTGGGAATTGTGCAGGGAAAAGGTGAGTTATATATTTTTATATACATATATATGTTATGGGGCTGGATGGGAAAAGGGGTGATCTTGTATGTCTTAGGGCTGCTTAGGGCTAGGCTAGGGTTAGATTTACTTGCTTGGGGCTGCAAGCTAGGGGGGCTGCATGGAGAAGAGGGTGATGCTGCTTGCTGGGGGGCTGTGTGGTGAAGGGAGTAATGTTATATGCATGGGGCTGTATAGGGAAGGGGATTATATTATACGTGGGGGGGCTCCATGCTGCTGGGGCTGAATGGGGAAGGATTATGGTTACTTATGTGGGGAAGTGGGTAATGTTTCATATGTGGGGAAGGGGGTGATGTTACATATGTGGGGGAAGTCCTCCCATCCCACAATTCATTATATAGTCCTCGGTGTCTTCCCCATCCCACAATTCATTATGTGGTCTTCAGTGTCCTCCCTGACCCACAATTCATTATATAGTCCTCTCCACTCCACAATTCATTATATGTAAGGTATGCTAATGTACATAACAAGAGAGGGAACTATGTAATATATTGTATCTATATCTGTATTTGTAGCTTTGTCGCCATAAACTGAGGGGAGGGGGCAGGCACAATTTCTTGCACAGTAGCCCTAGACTGTCAGTGTCCGCCCCTGTGAAGACGGACCATTGAGTGGTGACCTGTTCTGTGGAGGTGCCTGCCGGCCTGTTCACTAGCAGCAAGCAATGGCGGTACACTATGTAAAAGGGGGGGGCAATGGCGGCACACTATGTGAAAGGGGGGGCAATGGCGGCACACTATGTGAAAGGGGGAATGTAACTTTCTGTAAGGTGGGGGGGCGAGGGTGTCTTCTATCAAAGTGTTCTGGGGCATCTGATCTATGTACAGTGGTACCTCGCTTAACGAGTAACCCAGTTAACAAGAATTTCACTTAACAAGCAAAGCTTGCTGTAAATTTGTAACCCGGTTTACGAGAAAGCTTTGCTGTACGAGCGAATACTCACCGCACACACTTCCGGTTCCATACATCCACCGCACTCTGACCCGCTCTTGCAGTCCACACAAACACACACAAGCACGCACAAAACACACAAACACACACGCATGCACACACATACAGTATTATGTTCACCTTACCTTCCGTTCCATCGCCGGCCTCATGGGTCTTGTAGTTCGCCAGTACATCGCGACAAGAGAGGAATCCTCTCGGCAAACTAAAAGACCCATGAGTCCGGCGATGGAACGGAAGGTAAGGTGAGCATAATATGTGTACCTTCCGTTCCATCGCCGGCCTCCTGGGTCTTGTAGTTCGCCGCTCCAGGATGTGTATTGGCAAGCATTGCGACGAGGCAGGAACTTCCCTTGTCAGCTGCTACTCAAAGGCAGCGCGCTGACCAATCAGAGCCAAGCGGCTCCTGCCTTTGACGTCAGCGCTCTGGGTGCGGAAGTTTCTCCCTCGTCGTTATGGTAACCCGATACACAGCCCGTACTAGCGAACAGCAAGTCCCAGGAGGCCGGCGATGGAATGGAAGGTAAGGTGAGCATAACATGTGCGTGCTTGTGTGAGTTTGTACGTGTTTGTGTGTGTTTGTGCGTGTGTGGAATGGCACAATAGGGGACCAGGATGGAGCAAGTTGTGGAACGAATTGTCAGCATTGCAATGATTTCCTATGGGAAATCTTGCTTTGCTGAATGAGTAACTTGGTTAACAAGCACAGTCCCAGAACGGATTGTTCTCGTAAACCAAGGTTCCACTGTAGTTTAAATTCTCCATTTCCAATACATACACTGTGGGTATGTGTATATATAGATAGATATATAGATATAGATTGGGAATGGAGGATTGAAACTGCATGGGAGACACACCCCAGAACACTGTGCCCCACTGGCCCTCCCTCCATCTTGGATATTTCAATGTCTGTCTCCAGGTACTGTGTGTGCCCCTCCATCAGGATATTCTGCATGTATCATAATGTATGTAGTGGATATAAACACATGATACAAGCAGAATGGAGGGGTACACACAGTGTGCAGGCCGGGGACATCAGTCCATACCAATCCCATACCCCAGATAGATTTTCACTACTACAATAAGGCCGTGTGCGCACATTGAGTATTTGGTGAGGGGTTTTTTACCTCAGTATTTGTAAAAAATACGGAGGTAAAAAAAAGTCACCAAATACTGAACATGTGCATGTGACCTTACAAATAATGAGGTAAATAACTCACCAAATACTCAATGTGCACGTGGCCCAAGGCCTAGTGCACACGTTCAGTATTAAGGTAACAAAAACTCTATTTGTTAAGCTGTGTTCACATCGGGCGGTTTTGCAGGGTTTTTTTTTTTTTTTATTGGATTAATGTTAATACATGCTAACAACAAGCTGCAGCTTTTACTCAGATTTTGCTGCAGAACAAAAACCCCTGTGTGAACAAAGCCTAGGGTCATGTGCCATGTTCAGTATTGGTGAGGGTTTTTTTTCACCTCAGTATGTGTAAGGCCTTGTGCAGACGCTTAGAATGTGATGAGTATTTTACTTCAGTATTTGTTAAACTATGTTCACACAGGGGCTTTTTGCTTAGTTTTTCATATTTTTTTTTTTTGCAATAGTCTTGTTTACAGATTAAAGTTGGACTGTTCAATACTAGGCCTTAAGCCCCCGTCACACATAGCGAGATTGCTGAAATGTCACAGGTTTTGTGACGTCTCAGCGACCTTGCTAGCGATATCGCTGTGTGTGAAAAGCAGCAGCGAGCGGGCCCCTGATGTGAGGTCGCTGATCGTGACAAAACGATCAGGACCATTCTTTGCTCCTTGGTCTCCCACTGTGCAGCACGCATCGACGTGTTTGACGGCGGAAGACCAACGAGCCCGAGCAGCGTCGGACTGGCTACCAGAGGAACCTCCACTAATGCCAGGCCTGGATTCAGGTACCTGCATTGCACTCCGGAGCGCTCACCTGAGCTCCAGACTCAAGCCTAGACTGTACCGCGAGCGCAGAGTGATTGATTCCCCGGCGATTGCAGTTCAGTTCATGACAGCTGCAGACATCCCGGGCTGATCGCCGGTGCTTCTCACCTGAACTCCGGAGTGCAGCCCGGCATGTACGCAGCTGTTATGAACTGAACCGCAATCGCCGGGGAATCAATCACTCGACGCTCGTGGTGCAGTCCTGCAAACTCAGATCAGTCCAGGCTGTAGGTGAGAGCTCCGGAGTGCAATGCAGGTAACTGAATCCAGGCCTGGCATTACAGTAGCCAGCAGGGAGCCGTCGTTACACGGGTCTCTGGTGGCTGATCTCTGATCACTGGAGATGTGCCTGATTGACAGCTCACCAGCGACCATGTAGCGATGTTCCAGCGATCCCTGCCAGGTCGGATCACTGATGCGTCGCTGCGTGTAATGGGACCCTTAGTGGTTTTGGTTGTTTTAGCTGAAGGGTATATTTATTAATTACTGGATGTTTTTTAGGTTATATTTTAGCCAACTATTTTTCAGAAATTATCTGTTTCAGGTGTATGATGATGGACCCGTCACATGACCCGTGTGTGGGGATGGGGGGGGCCCACAGATACTCAACAGCCCGGGGCCATAGTTACCCTTAATCCGCCCCTGCCTGTACATAACAATAGAGGATACTATATAACAAGGGAAGGTACTATACTGTATATAACGAGAGGATGCTGTGTAATAAGGGAAGCGCTCTACATAACAAGAGGGCATGTTATGTAATGAGGGACAGTGCTCTACATAACAAGAGAGAATGCTATGTAATAAGGGACAGCACTATATATAACAAGAGAGGATGCTATGTAATGAGGGACAATGCTCTTCATTACAAGAGGGGAAGCTGTGTAATAAGGGACAGTGCTTTACATAACAAGAGAGGAAACTGTGTAATAAAGGACAGTGCTCTACATAACGAGAGGATGCTATGTAATAAGGGACAGTGCTTTACATAACAAGAGAGGAAACTGTGTAATAAAGGACAGTGCTCTACATAACGAGAGGATGCTATGTAATAAGGGACAGTGCTCTACATAACGAGAGGATGCTATGTAATAAGGGACAGTGCTCTACATAACGAGAGGATGCTATGTAATAAGAGACAGTGCTCTACATAACGAGAGGATGCTATGTAATAAGGGACAGTGCTCTACATAACGAGAGGATGCTATGTAATAAGAGACAGTGCTCTACATAACGAGAGGATGCTATGTAATAAGGGACAGTGCTTTACATAACAAGAGAGGAAACTGTGTAATAAAGGACAGTGCTCTACATAACGAGAGGATGCTATGTAATAAGAGACAGTGCTCTACATAACGAGAGAATGGTATGTAATAAGGGACAGTGCTCTACATAACGAGAGGATGCTATGTAATAAGAGACAGTGCTCTACATAACGAGAGGATGCTATGTAATAAGAGACAGTGCTCTACATAACGAGAGGATGCTATGTAATAAGAGACAGTGCTCTACATAACGAGAGAATGCTATGTAATAAGGGACAGTGCTCTACATAACGAGAGGATGCTATGTAATAAGAGACAGTGCTCTACATAACGAGAGGATGCTATGTAATAAGAGACAGTGCTCTACATAACGAGAGGATGCTATGTAATAAGAGACAGTGCTCTACATAACGAGAGGATGCTATGTAATAAGGGACAGTGCTCTACATAACGAGAGGATGCTATGTAATAAGAGACAGTGCTCTACATAACGAGAGGATGCTATGTAATAAGGGACAGTGCTCTACATAACGAGAGAATGCTATATAATAAGGGACAGTGCTCTACATAACGAGAGGATGCTATGTAATAAGAGACAGTGCTCTACATAACGAGAGGATGCTATGTAATAAGGGACAGTGCTCTACATAACGAGAGGATGCTATGTAATAAAGGTCAGTGCTCTACATAACGAGAGGATGCTATGTAATAAGGGACAGTGCTCTACATAACGAGAGAATGCTATGTAATAAAGGACAGTGCTCTACATAACGAGAGGATGCTATGTAATAAGGGACAGTGCTTTACATAACAAGAGAGGAAACTGTGTAATAAAGGACAGTGCTCTACATAACGAGAGGATGCTATGTAATAAGAGACAGTGCTCTACATAACGAGAGAATGGTATGTAATAAGGGACAGTGCTCTACATAACGAGAGGATGCTATGTAATAAGAGACAGTGCTCTACATAACGAGAGGATGCTATGTAATAAGAGACAGTGCTCTACATAACGAGAGGATGCTATGTAATAAGGGACAGTGCTCTACATAACGAGAGGATGCTATGTAATAAGGGACAGTGCTCTACATAACGAGAGGATGCTATGTAATAAGAGACAGTGCTCTACATAACGAGAGGATGCTATGTAATAAGAGACAGTGCTCTACATAACGAGAGGATGCTATGTAATAAGAGACAGTGCTCTACATAACGAGAGGATGCTATGTAATAAGGGACAGTGCTCTACATAACGAGAGGATGCTATGTAATAAGAGACAGTGCTCTACATAACGAGAGGATGCTATGTAATAAGGGACAGTGCTCTACATAACGAGAGGATGCTATGTAATAAAGGTCAGTGCTCTACATAACGAGAGGATGCTATGTAATAAGGGACAGTGCTCTACATAACGAGAGAATGCTATGTAATAAAGGACAGTGCTCTACATAACGAGAGGATGCTATGTAATAAGGGACAGTGCTCTACATAACGAGAGGATGCTATGTAATAAGGGACAGTGCTCTACATAACGAGAGGATGCTATGTAATAAGAGACAGTGCTCTACATAACGAGAGGATGCTATGTAATAAGAGACAGTGCTCTACATAACGAGAGGATGCTATGTAATAAGGGACAGTGCTCTACATAACGAGAGGATGCTATGTAATAAGGGACAGCGCTATATATAACAAGAGAGGATGCTATGTAATAAGGGACAGCACTATATATAACAAGAGAGGATGCTATGTAATAAGGGACAGCACTATATATAACAAGAGAGGATGCTGTGTAATAAGGGACAGCACTATATATAACAAGAGAGAATGCTATGTAATAAGGGACAGTGCTCTATATAACAAGAGACAACTCTGTATTAAAGGACAGTGCTCTACATCAGCTTGATAACAGTGAGAAGGCCCTCAATCAAATGCTGAGACCTCCTGACTCCAGGACTCCAAGAGGTGACATTAGGAAATGGCACACTCATGACACCTTTCTGTAAAGTAGCACCAAATATGCATCGTGTGAGCCTCATCTTAATGGATTCTAGGTTTGCTTTCATAGAGCACCTCATGACAATTACGTAACCTGATGTGATAAAAGCATTTTTACTCAGTACCGCTGCAATCCATCAAAGCCAAAAAGATCTATGGTCATCTAATAGGGTCAGTCCTGCTAATCCTAAAAGATTAGTTCATTCACAACTTGTCTGTCCACCAAGCCACAATCTTTGGATGAATATAACACAGATCTGAGATAGGTATGCCACTCACCATCCTTGAATTCAAGAGGGGTTAAAATCATGCAAAAGCTCCTGTTCCATGGCACAGTAATTCTAAGTGTAGCAAGGGAGAAATTGATCTCCGCATCACTCCATCATCTCTATGTTGAACAGCAGCTAAATAAGGCCGGGGCCACACGGGGAGTACTGCGATCCACTTGCATGACACTCAGCCCATGCTGGCAGTTCAGCAGAGCCGAGTGTCATGCGTGTGTCCTTGCAACTGAGGTCCGTTCGTGCGAGCAGACCTCAGCTGCGGGGAGCGGCCGGCACTCAGGAGGGGAGGGAGGGATTTCTCTCCCTCTCTCCTGCGTAGCCAGCTATTGCCATTCTCACACTGCACTAGCAGTACACCGATGTACCGCGAGTGCAGTGCGATTTTTTTTTTTTTTTTTTTTTTTTTTTTTTTTTTTTTTCCCCTCGCCCCATTCACTTGAATGGGTGCGAGAGAAAGAGTCTCGCATTAGAGTCGCAGCATGCTGTGATTGTTTTCTCGGTCTGATTAGGGCTGAGAAAATAATCGCTCATGTGTGCTGACACACAGGCTAAAATTGGTGGAATGCGATGTTTTATAGCACTCCACTCGCACCGATTTTCTCGCCGTGTGGCTTAGGCCTAATACATGGAATCACAGAATATTAGAGTTGGAATGGAGCTCCTGGGTCATCTAGTCCAACCCCCTGCTCAAAGCAGGATTCACTAAATCATCCCAGACAGATGTCCATCCAACCTCTTTAAAGACTTCCATTGAAGAGGAACTCGCCACCTCTTGTGGCAGCCTGTTCCACTCGTTGATCACCCTCACTGTCAGAAAGTTTTTTGTAAGGCTAGGTTCACATTTCCGTTGTTTTGCATCAGTCACATGCGTTGCTTGACACTTGTGACTGATGCGTTGTACAACGGATGACAAGAATTAGAATTCATTGTCTGACTCCGTTGTAAAAGAGAGAACGATCAGCTGATCGTTCACAATAGCCGGCCGTCTTTGAGAGGGAACAGATGATCTCCCAGCGGCTGGCTAATGAGAGCGATCAGCTGATCGCTCACAGCAGCCGGGTGATCAGCTGATCGCTCACAGCAGCCGGGTGATCAGCTGATCGCTCACAGCAGCCGGGTGATCAGCTGATCGCTCACAGCAGCCGGGTGATCAGCTGATCGCTCACAGCAGCCGGGTGATCAGCTGATCGCTCACAGCAGCCGGGTGATCAGCTGATCGCTCACAGCAGCCGGGTGATCAGCTGATCGCTCACAGAAGACGGGTGATCAGCTGATCGCTCACAGCAGCCGGCCGCCGGGTGATCAGCTGATCGTTCGGCCACCGAGAATGGTGGGCGGAGTGCGTGGAGCCAAGCGGGGCTATGCCGCTGAAGACGTCAGTGTCGGGGACTGCATGGCTGGGGACAGGGGGGTGTGTGTGTGTGTGTGTGTGTGTGTGTGTGTGTGTGTGTGTGTGTGTGTGTGTGTGTGTGTGTGTGTGTGTTCGTTCGTTCATTGCACACGTAGCCAGGGTATATATCGGGTAACTAAGCAAAGCGCTTTGCTTAGTAACGCGATGTGTACCCTGGTTATATGTGCAGGGAGCCGCTGCTCAAAAAACGTTACACTCTGTGTTCCTGCCGCCCGACAGTCAGTCATTCCACAACTGATCAGTCGGGCGGAGGATGCAACGCAGCGTCATCAGTCACAATCCGCCGCTCATACAAGTATATGGGAACAACGGAATCCGCCAAACGGATCCCGTTGTTTACCAGAGCCGCGGATTGTGACTGATACAAATTGACGGAAATGTGAACCTAGCCTAATATCTAATCTGTGTCTCCTCCCCATCAGTTTCTGTCTCGCTCCCTGGGCCACGGCGTCGCTCGTTACTCACTGATCCGGTCCCCATACACTCTGACCACAGCCGCTGCTCCCGCTTCCCGTCCTCTGCGTCCTCCGTGCCCTCTGCTCCCCGATCCTGCCGTCTCGCTGCGGTCCAGGACTCTGCCTCCAGGTCTCCTGCATTCGTTCCTCGGCGTCCTGTGCTGATCTCCGGCTCTCGGGCTTTGCGCCTGCGCACTAGGGTGCGGGTGCGCTCTCTCACCTCTTCTTAAAGGGCCAGCGTCTCTGAAACAGGATATGGCTGATAACAGGTTCATGGTATAAAAGACTTTCTTTTCCATATGGGCGGTGCCTGTTCAACGGGTTATTGTAGCTTTGTCTCTTGTGCCAGATGTTCAGGTCCATCTGTGTCTCGTACCCAGGTTAACCCTGTCTATGCCCACAGATACTGCCAACCTGAGTGCGTCCAGCCTTTCGGTTTCCCAGGAGACACCACGGTGACAGTCAGCTTTGGATCCCATCATCTCCCGCCAGCATGTACCCGTCGCCGGTTCTGGACTCCATCTAATACCACCAGTCGGCACCTGTACCTGGTTCCAGTCAACCATCCTGATCCCCTTCGGCCCGCATCTACCATTGGACCAACAGCCATGTCCCGCACGGACAGCTTAAGGACGCTAACCCGTATTCACTTGTGTCTCAGCTGCTGTGCATCTAGGTCCTCTGGGGCGGCTGCCAGACAGTCCCTGTATAGGGGCTCGCTCCCGGTTGTCTCCCTGGGGGTGTCCTGTGCGCTGTCCCGTGGATCCTCATCTGGACTGAACATCACAGTTTCATCCCATTGCTTCTAGTCTTTCCTTGAGAAAATGAGAATAAAATGATCCCTCTACAGTGTGACAGCCTTTAAGATATTTGTAGACCGCTATTAGGTCTCCTCTTAGTCTTCTCTTTTTCAAGCTAAACAATCCTAAATCCTGTATCATAGGACATGGTGTGCAGACCAGTCACCATTCTGGTCACTCTTCTCTGAACTTGCTCCAGTTTGTTGATGTCTTTTTTAAAATATGGTGCTCAGAACTGGACACAATATTCCAGATGAGGTCTGACCAAAGAGGAGTAAAGGGGGATAAATGTAGCGACCCTGAGCCACTCAGGGCACTACAGGGAACTGCATCCTCCCGGGGATGCAGGACCTACCTCCTCGGTCCTATAACACCAGTGCCAGCAACAGCAACACACCTAAATTCCCAGTAGCCTCTCACACCAGGGCATAGAGGGTTAGGTCAACCACGTAAGGGGTTGGACGCCATGGGATTAGCCGGGGAGGGGGGGAGGAGGGGACAGGAAGAACAGGGAGCAGTCTGCAGAAATTTAGTGAAGGGAGCAGACGTGCCTCAAGCTGGGCCTGTGTAACGGTGACCAGGGGGCAAGGGAGTCAGGTTGCTAGCAGAGAGCAAACAAATACCTCTGGGCTGGAGTCAAGACCCCAGGGACGGTACGAGGGAGCACCAATGGAATCTGGGCACGCGCGGGGCACAGGGCCTTAGGTCAGGCGTCAGTTTCCTACGGCCTGGCAATTACCTGCAGGGGCCTCACTGACCTTACAGTTATGGGGGTATCAGCAGTAAACTAGGATCGGGGTTCGAACACTTACTTCCCTGCAGGGTCCGCACTGCTAGCCGAACGGATAGACCGCTGTATCACAGCTAGGGGACCCCAAAGTTCCAGGCTTCGGGGTCTCAACTGAACTAAGAGTGCCGGGGATAGAGCACCCTTGCCACCAACTGGCACTGGCAATACTTGGATTGGAACCAGCACCCGAGGGTCCACAGTGAGTAAGGACTGTTTAATACAATCTACAGACTGGTCTCCGTTATTGCCCCTCTACATCTCCCAGGCACAGCTCTACCTATGGAAGGCCAAGCATCATGGCTGCTACTACGATCAGTCCTGGGAGTACCTACATTAAGCAGCGGCGGTTCTTCATCCCTAACCGCAACCCGCAGGTGGCGTCACATGACAAAAACTCTTAGCTCCCCTGTATATACCCCCATTAAAAAAAGGGGCCCAGAGAACGGGACCAGGCAACGGCCACCAGAGTGATATTCCCATTTGTTACTGCCCGGGACCGAGTACCCCCTTCTCTGGGCGCTACATAATGACTTCACGTGATCTAGAATGTATGCTTTTGTTAATACATCCTAGATTGGTGTTTGCTTTTTTTGCTGCTGCTGTTGACTCATGTTCAGTCTGTGATCTATTAGTATACCTAAGGGGTACTTTGCACGTTGTGACATTGCAGGTGCGATGTCGATGGGCTCAAATCGAAAGTGACGCACATCCGGCGTCGCTGTCGACATCGCAGTATGTGAATCCTTTTACATACGATTAACGAGCGCAAAAGCGTCGTTATCGTATGATCGGTGTAGGGTCCGACATTTCCATAATTTTGCAGCAGCGACAGGTACGATGTTGTTCCTCGTTCCAGCAGACAGCACATATCACTGTGTGTGAAGCCGTAGGAGCGAGGAACATCACCTTACCTGCATCCCGGCTGCAATGCGGAAGGTGGGCGGGATGTTTACGTCCCGTTCATCTCCGCCCCTCCGCTTCTATTGGCCGCCTGCAGTGTGACATCACTGTGACGCCGCACGACCCGTCCCCTTAGGTAGGAGGCAGGTCGCCGGCCAGGGCGATGTCGCAGGGCAGGTAAGTGCGTACGAAGCTGCCGTAGCGATAATGTTCGCTACGGCAGCAATTACAAGATATCGCTGCTGCGACGGGGGCGGGGACTATCGCGCTCGGCATCGCAGCATCGGCTTGCAATGTCGTAGTGTGCAAAGTACCCCTAAGTCTTTTTCACATATGCTGTTGGATAGCTCTATTCCTCCCATGCTGTATATGCTATTTTCATTATTCTTGCCAAGATGTATGACTTTGCATTTCTCTGTGTTAAAAACAATTTTATTAGTACTGCCCACTGTTCCAGCTTGTTTAGATCTTTTTGAATTCTCTCTCTATTCTTTAGTATTAGCTTTTCCTCCTAGCTTTGTGTCATCAGCAAATGTAATCAGTTTACCCTTAATTCCTTCATCTAAATCATTGATAAAGATGTTGAACAACATGGGGCCCAGCACAGAGCCCTGTGGTACCCCACTTGAGACAGTCTTCCAACTGGATGTGCAGCCATTTATGACCACTCTTTGACTCCGATCACTAAGCCAGTTGCAAATCCATCTAACAGTTGCCACGTCCATTCCACACTTGGTCATTTTTTTTAATAAGGACTGTATGAGATACTTTGTCAAATGCTTTGCTGAAGTCAAGATATACTATATCTACTGCATTTCCCTGATCCACCCAGTCAGTGATTCTTTCATAGAAGGAAATTAAGTTAGTCTGACATGACTTATTAGTTACAAACCCATGCTGGCTCTGGTTAATCACTTCATTCTCATCCAGTTACTTGCATAAATGTTGTTTAATAATTTGTTCAAAGATCTTTCCTGGTATGGAAGTCAGGCTCACAGGCCTGTAGTTCCCTGGGTCCACCTTCCCCTTTTTGAAGATAGGGATAACATTTGCTCTTCTCCAGTCTTCTGGAACTTCTGCTCTCCAGGAATTTTAAAAAATTATGACGAGTGGTTCTAATATTTCCTCTGCTATCTCCTTCAGTACTCTGGGGTGTAATTCATCTGGACCTGGGGACTTGAATTCATTTATGTTAGCTAAGTGTACTGTCTCACTAAACAACGTACCAGCGATTCCGACCACGATACGACCTGGTCAGGATCGCTGATACGTCGCTACAGGGTCGCTAGTGAGCTGTCAGTCAGATCTTCCCAACGACACAGCAACGATACGGCGAACCATAACAACTCGCTGGGACCCTGTCACATAGCACGATTCAAATCTTGATTACTAACATAGGCGTGCATCTACATTGCCTTTTCCGCACCCCCTCTACTCCGATTGGTGGTCGTAACTGCGTTGTGACTGGGCGGCCTTGCCTTCATAATAGCGCTTCCATCCTTTGTTCTGTTTTGCAGATTGCAGTAGAGTCCTCCGGGCTGTGACTCCACATCGATTCATCTGTTATTCAACAGTTTTTCTGACGTTTGTACACTGCACAGTAGGCATTGTTTTGGGGTCTCAACTGTGTTTCCATTTTTTACTTTATTTATAGGACACCTCTTAGGCCTTGTGCGCACTAGGCGTTTTTGCCGTGTTTTTAGCGGCGTTTTTTACCGTGTTTTTGTGCTGAAAACGCAGTGACATTGCTTCCCCAGCAATGTCAATGGGTTTTCAGAAGTGCTGTCCTCACACAGCGTTTTTTTTTTAGCTGCGTTTTTGTGGTGACCACAAAAACGCAGCATGTCAATTATTTCTGCGTTTTCCACTGCGTTTTTCACTCATTGAATTCAATGAGATGTTAAAAACGCAATGAAAAACGCATATAGCCGCGTTTCTATGACTAAAAACGCAGCTATAAACGCAAGGGGTGGGCACTACAGTGACGTGTACAGGAAGAGGATTCCTTCTGTTGGTAGACACAGAAGCAGGAATCCTCCCAGTACCGTCACCGCTGCGTCCACCTCCCGTCCTGTGCATGTCAGCTCCGTGCGGCGCCATGTACAGGCAGGAGGTGGAGGCAGCGGCGAAAAACAAAGTGAACAGTAGAAAAAAAAAAAAAGTCATATACTCACCTGTCTGCAGGGTCCCGATGCCATGCCCGCTCCCATCTCCTCCCGGTCCCGCCGCTCTGGCGGTGTGCAGTCTCCCCGGGGCAGGACCTTGCTTGCAGGACCTGGCGGTGGATCACCTGATGCAGTCACCTGACGCATCAGCTGATCGCGGTGTCGCCGGCTTTTTCGCGCCCGGCCGGCTATCAGCTGATCCTGCCGTCAGGGGACTTCATCAGCTGATTACCGGCAGCGATCGTATAGGATCAGACTCCTGTCCAATCGATCGCTCCAGGAGCTGCCGGTAATCAGCACAGCACATAAGTGAGTATTATTTATTTTTTTTTTTTTTGCACTGATGCATCAGCTGATTGTATAATCGGCTTTTATACAATCAGCCGACGTGTGATGTGCTTCAGGCACTTGATCCTGACACATCATCTGATCGCTTTGCCTTCCAGCAAACCGATCAGATGATATTGGATCCTGATTGGACGGCGCGGGACCCTGACCCAGGATTACTGCGGAGGGGGGTTTATTTTAATAAAGATGGAGTCACTAATTGTGTTGTGTTTTATTTCTAATAAAAATATTTTTCTCTGTGTTGTGTTTTTTTTTTTATCATTACTAGAAATTCATGGTGGCCATGTCTAATATTGGCGTGACACCATGAATTTCGGGCTTAGGGCTAGCTGATAATATACAGCTAGCCCTAACTCCATTATTACCTAGCTAGCCACCCGGCTTCAGGGCAGCTGGAAGAGTTGGATACAGCGCCAGAAGATGGCGCTTCTATGAAAGCGCCATTTTCTGGGGTGGCTGCGGACTGCAATTCGCAGTGGGGGTGCCCAGAAAGCATGGGCACCCTGCACTGTGGATTCCAATCACCAGCTGCCTAGTTGTACCCGGCTGGACTCAAAAATTAGGCGAAGCCCACGTCATTTTTTTTTTTAATTATTTCATGAAATAATTAAAAAAAAAAGGGCTTCTCTATATTTTTGGTTCCCAGCCGGGTACAAATAGGCAGCTGGGGGTTGGGGGCAGCCCGTACCTGCCTGCTGTACCCAGCTAGCATACAAAAATATGGCGAAGCCCACGTCATTTTTTTTTCTTTTTGGGCAAAAAACTGCATACAGTCCTGGATGGAGGATGCTGAGCCTTGTAGTTCTGCAGCTGCTGTCTGCTCTCCTGCATACACTAGTGAATGGAGGATGCTGAGACTTGTAGTTCTGCAGCTGCTGTCTGCTCTCCTGCATACACTAGTGAATGGAGGATGCTGAGACTTGTAGTTCTGCAGCTGCTGTCTGCTCTCCTGCATACACTAGTGAATGGAGGATGCTGAGACTTGTAGTTCTGCAGCTGCTGTCTGCTCTCCTCCATACACTAGTGAATGGAGGATGCTGAGACTTGTAGTTCCGCAGCTGCTGTCTGCTCTCCTGCATACACTAGTTCTGCAGCTGTCTGCTCTCCTGCATACAATGAACATTTTGAAGAAGGAAATGACATCAGACCTTTTTTTTTTTTTTTTTTCATCAACAATCTTTAATGGCATTGTGCACTGATTAAAAACGCAGTGAGCAAAAACGCAGCAAAAAACGCACCAAATCGCGGCAAAAACGCATGCGTTTTTGCCGCATTTTTTTAGCCGCAGGTGCGTTTTTTTAGACAAACGCACAAAAACGCAGCGTGAAAAAAACGCCTAGTGCGCACATACCCTTAATCTTCTGCTATTATAGCCCTATTTGACAGTGCAGTCATGCTTCTATACTTGCAAGCTATTTGTGTACATATAGGGATGAGCGAATGTATTCGCCACTATTCCCTATATGACGGATAATAGGGTATTCGATGTATTCACTATCCGACGAATAAAACTGTATTTTCTACAATACTTTCATTTTCATTTCTGACTTCCTGTCACCTTTTTTTTCCAGCCAATGAACACATCTGATGTTGCTTGCCCTCACAATAACGCCGCAGCCATCTTTGCTGTGGTGTTACTGTGATTGGCTTGGCTGCACAGCGTCATAGTGGGTATATAAGGCCGCGGCCACTTTGGGTACACATGCGTGATGGCAGAGACAGCGGTGCACGTGTTTCGGGGGGGAGACCGGCTACAGGTAATTGTTCCTGCTTCAAAAATGCAATAGATTTTTAGCTTTGTAAAGATTGAGAGTGGAATCGAGATAATACAATCTTGTGTCCGCTGTCGATCTTTACAGTAATGGGATGGGATGGGGTGGCGGGTGGCTATAAACTACACAATACAGTTAATAAACATTATCATTTTACTTACCGTTTTGTTGCTTCATTGCTGCAAATGGGTCAATGGCCTTTTGTGACGTCATAGGCACGTGACAAGCCCGGTGTGAATGTTGTAACTTCATTGGCTACAGACCGGTCACGTGGCTATGACATCATGCAGGTCCTGTACAGTTAATGCCACAGCCAGTGAATAGCAACACTGACCATTTTCATGAAATAATGCAAAAAAAAAAACAATGGGCTTCACCAAATTTTTGTGTCCAGGCAGGTACAATTAGGTGGCTGGGGGCTGGAATCCACATCGCAGGGTGGCACAAGCTTTCTGACCCCCCCCCCCCCCCTGCTAATTGCAGTCCGCAGCCACCCCAGAAAATGGCGCTTTCATAGAAGCGCCATCTTCTGGCGCTGTATCCAACTCTGCCAGCGGCCCTTGTGCCGTGTGGCTCGCTGGGTAATAAGGAGTTAATAAGATCTTTGTTTTACGAGCTGGTATTAAGCCAGAGATGCTTTTGATGCATATTATGTGGACACTATATGGCAGTATTATATGCTGCATAGATGTGGGCACTATATGGCAGTATTACTCATGTCCTGCGTCTCATGTGGGCACTGTATGGTGATACTACTCATGTGCACAGATGAGGTTTTTGTGCCCTCGTTATGGTACTGTGACTTTCTGGACTTCACCCGTGACCAAGAGCTACCTCGGACAACGGTATGTTTGATGCAGCTGACCCTGGAACAAGACACAGAGATCCGGACTGACTTCGCTGTTGGAGATGTAAGTGTGAAGCCCTGGCCTAGCAGGTCATCACAGGGTATTATGCAATCTGCCCTTCTGCACAGTATCCACCTCCTCCTTGGTTACGGACTAATAACCATTGGTGTTGCCAAGAACAGCTAATTAACAAATCCTAGGAACACTCTGCACCACACCCACCAGACACACTAGTGGATGGCCTGAGTGTGGGGTTGGTTAAGGGAGGGTCAGGAGACAGTGAGTTGATGAGTGACTCTCGAGTGGAGAGGTCACGGAGTGGTGAAGTGTCGGAGGAGAGAGGGAGAGAGAGGAGGGAATAGGAGCTGTGCTCCTTGAGACTACTAGGTGGCAGACGTTAATCTGGACCTGGTAAGAGCTGGACCCCGGTCGCAGGGGATCGTGACAAGGGGCACAGACTGACGAGGAGGACAGCCGGCGGCCTTGTGCGATCACCGGGCAGGGGCCAGGGCATGACGGGGTACGTGGACCCTAGGTCAGGAAGAAGCTTCAGGCGTCTTGACAATTTACCCGACGAGGACGGAGCCTTCAAGACTCGTTCTCCACCCGCTCCAAAATCGGGGTACTAGCGCAACGAGGGGGATAGGACTTTCCACTCACATGGTCCAGAAAATCCCAAGCGTGAACCCTGAAAGCAAGCTCACCCAGTTAGCCATATTGGTGAGCGGGACCCGACTAGTTTCATACTATAGGGACCAACTAGAGGACAAGGTGCCAAGGAAAAGGTCACAGACTAACAGGCAACACCAACGGGCACGGGATCCAGGCCTGCTCCCTCCAAGTGGCAGCAGTGTCCAGAACTTTGGTTTACCACAGTTGTCGGTGACAGTGTCATTGGACTGAGTGAGTACACAAACGACACCCGCCCGTCCCAACGGCACCTTCCCGTCACCCACACTGAGTCCCGGCGCATCCCCCCTACCCATGGAGGGGTTAAACATCTGGTTGGCCACATTATTTTTTTTTTTTAAAAAAAAGGCTTACACAACAGCAGATATAAAATTTAAGGGGTTTATTTTTTTTTTTTATAACAACTGAAAAAGTTGAAAAAACATGTTTTAACCCCTTAACGACCCATGACGTACTAGATACGTCATGGATCGTGTGCCGGTAAGCCCCGCCCCCTGCCGCCGGCAGGCGGCGGCGAGACGCGCACATATCAGCTGTTATCAACAGCTGATATGTGTGCCTGCTAGCCGCGGGTGGAATCGCTTCCACCCGCGGCCATTAACCCCTTACATTTCACTGCCAAAGTCTTGGCAGCGATATGTATATGGGCGCCGCCATGACAGTGACTTACCCCGCCCCCACCGGAAGTCACGTGACATGATCACGTGACTTTCGGCGGTTGCCATGGTAGCACAGGGTCATGTGATGACGCCTGTAGCTAACATGAGTCACTTCCTCTCAATGCCGGAATACAGCCGGCATTGAAAGTGAAGCAGCAAATCTGCAGTTCTCAGCTCTGTAGCTGAGATCTGCAGATAGTGCAGAGCGATCGGATTGCTGATCGCAATAGCCCCCTAGGGGGACTAGTAAAATAAAAAAAAAAAAGTTTTAAATTAAAAAAAAATAAAAAAACCTAAAAGTTCAAATCACCCCCCTTTCACCCCATTGAAAATTAAAGGGTTAAAAAAATAAAATATACACACATATGTGCTATCGCCACGTTCAGAAATGCCCGATCTATCAAAATATAAAATCAATGAATCTGATCAGTAAACGGCGTAGCGGCAAAAAAATTCCAAACGCCAAAATTACGTTTTTTGGTCGCCGCAAATTTTGCGCAAAATGCAATAACAGGCGATCAAAACGTAGCATCTGCGCAAAAATGGTACCGTTAAGAACGTCAGGTCGAGACGCAAAAAATAAGCCATCACTGAGCCTCAGATCCTGAAAAATGAGAACGCTACGGGTTTTGGAAAATGGCGCAAAACGTGCGCCACGTTTTTTGGACAAGCTTGTGAATTTTTTTTAACCCCTTAGATACAAGTAAACCTATACATGTTTGGTGTCTACAAACTCGCACCGACCTGAGGCATCATACCCACACATCAGTTTTACCATATAGTGAACACGGTGAATAACATATCCCAAAAACTATTGTACAATCCCACTTTTTTTCCAATTTTTCCGCACTTGGAATTTTTTTGCCGTTTTCCAGTACACTATATGGTAAAACTTATGGTTTCACTTAAAAGTACAACTCGTCCCGCAAAAAAACAAGCCCTCATATGGCAAGATTGATGGAAAAATAAAAAAGTTAGGCCTCTCGGAAGAAGGGGAGCAAAAAACAAAAACGGAAAGTGCCCGGGGGCTGAAGGGGTTAAACAAAAATAAAATATTAGTGGCTGCCGCCCTGGTGTTGGGACGCCACAAACCTTGCCAGCATCACTCCATGCTGTTCAACTGCTTCTGCCAGTGTCTGCTGTGACGCCATCATCCTGTGTGAAGCCAGGAGGTCTTCTAATGTAGGGATTTCTATGGAGGGAATGGTAAAACTTAACAAGGCTAATTATGTTTATACATATAATTTAGAGGTATACAGTTAGGTCCAGAAATATTTGGACAGTGACACAAGTTTTGTTATTTTAGTTGTTTACAAAAACATGTTCAGAAATACAATTATATATATAATATGCACACTCCCAGCTGCAATATGAGAGTTTTCACATCCAAATCGGAGAAAGGGTTTAGGAATCATAGCTCTTTAATGCATAGCCTCCTCTTTTTCAAGGGACCAAAAGTAATTGGACAAGGGACTCTAAGGGCTGCAATTAACTCTGAAGGCGTCTCCCTCGTTAACCTGTAATCAATAAAGTAGTTAAAAGGTCTGGGGTTGATTACAGGTGTGTGGTTTTGCATTTGGAAGCTGTTGCTGTGACCAGACAACATGCGGTCTAAGGAACTCTCAATTGAGGTGAAGCAGAACATCCTGAGGCTGAAAAAAAAGAAAAATTCCATCAGAGAGATAGCAGACATGCTTGGAGTAGCAAAATCAACAGTCGGGTACAGTCTGAGAAAAAAGGAATTGACTGGTGAGCTTGGGAACTCAAAAAGGCCTGGGCGTCCACGGATGACAACAGTGGTGGATGATCGCCGCATACTTTCTTTGGTGAAGAAGAACCCGTTCACAACATCAACTGAAGTCCAGAACACTCTCAGTGAAGTAGGTGTATCTGTCTCTAAGTCAACAGTAAAGAGAAGACTTCATGAAAGTAAATACAAAGGGTTCACATCTAGATGCAAACCATTCATCAATTCCAAAAATAGACAGGCCAGAGTTAAATTTGCTGAAAAACACCTCATGAAGCCAGCTCAGTTCTGGAAAAGTATTCTATGGACAGATGAGACAAAGATCAACCTGTACCAGAATGATGGGAAGAAAAAAGTTTGGAGAAGAAAGGGAACGGCACATGATCCAAGGCACACCACATCCTCTGTAAAACATGGTGGAGGCAACGTGATGGCATGGGCATGCATGGCTTTCAATGGCACTGGGTCACTTGTGTTTATTGATGACATAACAGCAGACAAGAGTAGCCGGATGAATTCTGAAGTGTACCGGGATATACTTTCAGCCCAGATTCAGCCAAATGCCGCAAAGTTGATCGGACTGCGCTTCATAGTACAGATGGACAATGACCCCAAGCATACAGCCAAAGCTACCCAGGAGTTCATGAGTGCAAAAAAGTGGAACATTCTGCAATGGCCAAGTCAATCACCCGATCTTAACCCAATTGAGCATGCATTTCACTTGCTCAAATCCAGACTTAAGACGGAAAGACCCACAAACAAGCAAGACCTGAAGGCTGCGGCTGTAAAGGCCTGGCAAAGCATTAAGAAGGAGGAAACCCAGCGTTTGGTGATGTCCATGGGTTCCAGACTTAAGGCAGTGATTGCCTCCAAAGGATTCGCAACAAAATATTGAAAATAAAAATATTTTGTTTGGGTTTGGTTTATTTGTCCAATTACTTTTGACCTCCTAAAATGTGGAGTGTTTGTAAAGAAATGTGTACAATTCCTACAATTTCTATCAGATATTTTTGTTCAAACCTTCAAATTAAACGTTACAATCTGCACTTGAATTCTGTTGTAGAGGTTTCATTTCAAATCCAATGTGGTGGCATGCAGAGCCCAACTCGCGAAAATTGTGTCACTGTCCAAATATTTCTGGACCTAACTGTATGTTTGTTGTTTAAAACTTACGGTTTTGGTTTTCCTTCTCGTCAGGTAATGACGGGGCTGAGGTTCCACCCGAATCCTCTGGCATCACCAGCTAGGGAAAGACAAAACGCTTCATAGTACATGACAGCCCTAGCCTAGCCAAGTTGAATGGACCTTGTTTTATCTGCAAAAATTACCGGAAGGCAAGCCTGCAACCAAGTCATAGAGTGATGCTGGCGAGACTGCAGGTGACTTCTGCTGGGGCTCCGGCTCTGCAGGTGACTCCTGCTGGGGCTCTGCAGGTGACTCCTGCTGGGGCTCCGGCTCTGCAGGTGACTCCTGCTGGGGCTCTGGCTCTGCAGGTGACTCCTGCTGCCCATGGTGTGCAGGTGCTGGAGAATATATACCTTATTATACACCATAGTAAATACAATATACTGGAGGTACGGCACTGAAATTACTGTTGTGGTGCGTGCGGAGGCAACTGAGAAGCCATATACTGTGCTAATCGCTACCCGCCATATACTGCGTTAACCGTGGAGCCGTGATATACTGTGCTAATCGCTGACCCCCTTACCCGCCATATTCTGTGATAACCGTAGAGCCGCCAGATACTGTACTAATCGCTGACCCGCCATATACTGTGTTAACTGCAGAGCCGCCATATACTGTGCTAATCGCTGACCCCCTGAACTGCCATATACTGTGTTAACCCCAGAGCCGCCATATACTGCATTAACCATGGAGCCGTCATATACTGTGTTAACCGCAGAGCCGCCATATAGTGTGTTAACCAATGAGCTGCTATATACTGTGCCAACCAATGTTAACACCACTCACCACGATGTGGCTAGCTGTGTGACCGGATGCTGGCAATGCAGTTGCTGGATCTGTACCAGAGATCTGCTAGCTTCTTCCATATTTGGGTACTAGAACGCTGCACCCCAAATCTTTTGGATAGGCCCTGACAGATCCTCTGCAGCACAGCCTGCTTGTGGAGGACTGGATGTTCCTGGTGTTTAGTACAGTCATAGTCCCTGCTGTCCACCTCTCTAATCAAGTATCACACCTCTGCGTCCCCCCAGGGTGTTGAATGCATTCTGGCCGCAATATTACCTGACCAGGCCGCATCAACAACATTGAACCCGCCCGCCACGAATCAGCGCCACCCAATAGAATTGTAGCGTCGACGTAAGGGACGTGCGGCAGCTTAAAGGACGCTAATGCATCTGCGAAGGAAGTGCCTTAATTTCAAACTATATCCCGTCTGCCCGGAGACGCTGGTGCGTTTGATAATTGACTTTTCATCACTACAGCGTCTCTGGGCAGACGGGAACATGGTTATGTTGCTTGTTTAATAATAATAATTTAATAATTTTATTCATTTATATAGCGCTATTAATTCCACAGCGCTTTACATACATTTGCAACACTGTCCCCATTAGGGCTCACAATCTAGAGTCCCTATCTGTATGTCTTTGGAGTGTGGGAGGAAACCGGAGTACCCGGAGGAAACCCACGCAAACACGGGGAGAACATACAAACTCCTTGCAGATGGTGTCCTTGGTGGGATTTGAACCCAGGACCCCAGCGCTGCAAGGCTGCAGTGCTAACCACTGAGCCACCGTGCCGCTTGTTTAATTATATATCTGTTTTTTAGCTAGGTAGATATCCACGGAATATATATGTCTGCAAAATGTCTGTCTGTGAACATATATGGGTATATGTGTGCTCTGATTGTTGGCCACTGATGCGTTGTCATTCTCTGATTGGGTGGCCACTGCTGCGCTGTCATTCTGTGTTTGCTCGACCTTTTCATAAAATAAAGGCAACGTAGTAGGGCTTCCATTCCTTGTTCTTAGGTGCGTGCATCTCTGGATTGTCTTCCGCGTCCCCTTTTCAGTCGCTAGTACGTTCCGTTATTTGTGGATCTACACCATCTACTTTGAAAGGAAGGCATCATTTGAGGTCTCAAATTAGGATCTTTTGTAGCGTTTCTGTTATAAGTGTAATATGATATTTTATATTTTGTATAGCATTATATATATATATATATATATATATATATATATATATATATATATATATTTTATATATTTGTAGCTATCAATTATATGCAATCATGACTCTATTTTACTTTGTGGCCATGCTCGTACACTTGCAAGCTATCTGTGTACATAGCCTTTTGCATGGGCAGCCATTTTACAGGGGGGGGGGGGGGGAGGGTGTATGTTCTCATGTGCAATTCTACATTGTGGGCATGCTTCTATATGTGCAAATGCCCATCCCCCTGGCCTGTCGTTGTCCACATACTAGCCTCAGTAGCCATCTAGTTAAAATGTTAGTTACATGTATGCTCACTGTGTGTTTTTCTTAATTTCAGATGTCTTACAATAGTGAACAGTTTGTTCGTGAACTCATTGAGTTGTATCGGTCCCTGCCCTGCCTTTGGCTTGTGAAATCACCTGACTACTGTAATAAAAATAAGAAAAGGAAGGCGTATGAGAAATTAATTGCCCTATTTAGGCAGCATGATCCCTGTGAGAAGGTGGATGAGAGCCTGGTTCGGAAAAAGATCCAGTCCCTCCGTACTGTGTATAAGAAAGAACTCAACAAGGTTGAGAAGTCGAAGAAGTCTGGTGCTGGCACAGATGACGTTTATGTGCCCTCACTGTGGTATTATCACTTACTGGACTTCATCCACAACCAGGAGCTTCCACGGGCATCAGTGTGTTCATTCGGGCCGACCACAGAACAAGACCCAGAGATCCGGACTGATTCCCCTGATGGAGATGTAAGTACCTTCTGTGCTTCCCGGTGAAGAGCATTGAAGCTTTGTATGCACATGTCATTGATTAATTGTGTAGTCTGAAAAAGTGATTGCTTAAAGGTCAGTATAGTAAACTCCTTTACTAGTTTAGCCCCACTCAGTTCTGATACCGTTGAATGTCATGTAATATCTCTATAAAAACAAGGAGCTTGTGAGCTCATGTTCACACTGGCCATAAGACAAAGAGAAACCAAGGGAAAAATTGTGAAAACATACCCTGCTGTAACTAAATAAAAGATCTCAGCCCTTAGCCACACTGAGGCCTATTTTAGACCCATGGTAAGGTTTTAATATTGGAGAGTGTAGGTACTATCCCAACTTGGTACACCTTGTCGTTGATGGGATAGCTTTATGCTTATTTTGATCAAAAACAGTGTTTACTAAGTACCCTATGTTTATATGCACTATGCTTTTATTTAGTTACAGCAGGGTATGTTTTCACAATTTTTCACTTGGTTTCTCTTCATGTAATATCTCGTAGTACTTGTGCCACCCCCCTCCTTTTTACCATTGCATGATATATCTAATGGGGTATAATTTCTCTGATGGGGTGCTGATTTATGTTTTTGAAAAATTGATGGGTTTAGCTTAAACTTTAATTTTCTGTATTGTGTTCCCGCAGCACGGTTGCCAAGCTCTCTCGACACAAACAAGTGGCGACATCCCGAACCATCACGTTAGTGTGGAGGAAAGTAGTGGGGAGGAAATTGAAGACAATGCGCCCTCAGCTCTACCACAGCCACAGCGGCTAAGTAATCAACAAAAAAGAAAGGCCGCCTTGGCATCGGAAGAGTTAATCTGTTTGGCAAATCGTATTTTACAAAGTCAGGTCAACGCCGGCATGGACTGCTTTGCCAGCTTGACTGCTGAGCGACTACAGAAGTTGGATGCCACACAAAGAAGCCATGCCGAAAGAATCATTCTTGAGACGCTAACTCAAGCAGCAGCCGGGAACCTGGATGAAACGACAACTCTGAGTAATAGGGTAGACCGTGCTCCAGGTTCACAATATTCATGGCCACAAATGCCAGACACACTTCGTAGCACACCAGTGCAGAGGATTGAGCCTCCGAAAAACGTGCGTGTGCCCCCCACCCCTGAGTGTTCCTTTCTGCCGCAGTCCTTCCCTTCGCAGCTAGCTTCTCCGCCCAGGCAAGGATATTCCAATTCGAGCAACCACTATCAATCATGATGTGTAGTGACGTTTTAGCTCTAGTTAGTTTGAATTTTCCTGTATATTTATTAAAATGTTAATTTTTTTATTTAATTGTTATTCTCTCTCTCTCTCTCTTTCTCTCTCTCTCCCTATCTATCTATCTATTTTTTTCTTTTTCTTTTTTATAATAAAATGTTTTTTTGTTTCTCACTTGACGCATGGTTGGCTAAATTCTTGAGATATATGCAGGCCTACTAGGTTGTGTAATGGGCTGGGTGCATCTATACAGATGCATAGATATCTAATATATAAAGCTGTGTGTGTGTGTGTGTATATATATGTATGTCCGTGATTGGCATCAGCACCATCGCAGCTACAGCCACAAAATTTTGCACACTCACACTTCTGGACCCCGAGAGCGTCATAGGCTATGTTTTGAGGGGAAATTTTAACCCCGCTCTTTATAGTAATTCGCCAAAAAACCTGCCTCCATTAAAGCGAATGGAGCTCGGAGCCACAGTGCAGCCAGAACTTCAGAAGAATGCGCAGCCACACCCTTATATGGAATGTTGGCATGTCACAATGCAGCCAGGGAAAGAGGCAGACACAGACAGGGTAAGAGACAGACACAAAGAGACAGGCTGACAGGGAAAGAGAGGGAAAGAGAGAGACGGGTTAAGAGACAGACAAAGAGACAGAGAGACACCGGGAAACAGACAGGGAAAGAGAGGTAAGAGGGGGAGACAGACATTATAATTACATTTCTATCTATTTGTTTTGTGGTTTTGTGTGCAGAATACATTTTTGTTAATACATTCTATTTTGTTAACAGCAGTCATTAACCCGGGCGAAGCCGGGTAGTGCAGCTAGAGATATAACGGGTGTGAGCATGGTCGGACTGGGAAGTCTGGAGCCCACCATGGTAATTGACTCTAGGGGCCCACCTTTCAGCTGCATTGATTTCAACACATTGTGGCCACATGCATTACTGGGGTACACATATACTGCTGGGGGGGGGGGGGCACACTGCTGGAGTGCTACAGTGATGACACGTTTCTATGGGTTTTTTTTGTTTTTTTGGGGTTTTTTTTTAAAGAAGCTTACACAACAGCCGATTTAAACTTTAAGCCTTTTTTTATAAAAGTGCCAACAAATAACAACATGGAACATTAAAAAGAAAATAAAAATTAATGGTTGCCACCTTGCTGTAGTGACGCCAAAAACCTTCCCAACAACAGTCCATGATGCTCAACAGCTTCATTCAGTCTCCGCTGTGCCGCCAGCATCCTCCAGTGTGAAGCCAGGACCTCTTCTACTGTCAGGATTTATATGGAGGGAAATGGGAAAAGTTAACAAGCTAGATTCAGTTTATGCATATAAGGCTTGAGTTACACTGGCGTTGAACATTGGTGAGTGCAGAGCGAGTAAATCTCGCATTGCACTCTGACCTATGTTTAAGGCTGGAGTCACACTTGCGTAAGGCTGCTTTCACACTACGTTTTTTTAGCATGCGTCCTGAACGTTTTTTTGCTGCAAAAGCGGATCCTGTTTCCAAAGAGAAACTCCTGCAAACGCAAGTGTTACTTTACAGGATCCTGTCACTTGAAATTATGGGCGGGTATTGGGGTCATGTGAGGGGAACTGAATGTGATAGACTGGAAATTCAGATGGAGAAAGAGAGGGAAAAAGAGAGAGAGAAAGACACTACCATCCCCATCATCACCGCACACACACGCAGGCACTACCGCTCCCATCATCACCGCACACATTGGCACTACCGCCCCCATCATCACTGCACACACCGGCACTAGCGTACCCATCATCAGCGCATACACGCAGGCACTACCGCTCCCATCATAACTGCACACCCTGGCACTACCGCACCCATCATCAGCGCACACACGCAGGCACTACCGCTCCCATCATAACTGCACACCCTGGCACTACCGCACCCATCATCAGCGCACACACGCAGGCACTACCGCTCCCATCATCACTGCACACATCGGCTCTACCGCCTCCATCATCACCGCACACACACTGGCACAACCGCACCCATCATCAACGTACACACGGGCACTACTCACCCATCACCGTACACACACCCCCACTACCTGAATGATGTCACCACTGACAGCGTGACTCACTTCAGTTTCTGCGTGGAGCTCACAGGAGCGGCAGTGTTCTACTGCCGCTCCTGTCAGCTTCCGATGTAGCAGAGCTGAAAGCGTCGTGGGACTTCGGGTGGATTACGTCGGACCTGGAGGGGTATTTGGGGATTTTAATAAAGTGGTGAAAGAGGGTGGGTTTTTTTGTCCTTTATTTCAAATAAAGGATTTTTTCGGTTGTATGTGTTTACTTTCATTTACCGGTTAATCATGAAAAGTGTTTAATAGACGCCTGCCATGATTAACCTATAACTTAGTGACAGCTATGGGCTGCCATTAACTCCTTATTACCCCGATTGCCACCGCACCAGGGCAATTCCAGATGAGCCGGGTAGAGTCCCAGGACTGTCGCATCTAATGGATGCGGCAATTCCGGGCAGCTGCTGGCTGATATTTTGAGGCTGGGGGGACTCCCAATAATGAGGGCCTACCCATCTTGAGAATACCAGCCTTCAGCCGTGTGGCTTTATCTTGGCTGGTATCAAAATTGGGGGGGACCGCACGCCGTTTTTTTTTTTAATTATTTATTTAATGTACTGCACGATATAGACTCGCCCACCAGCGGCTGTCATTGGTTGCAGTGAGACATCTGTCACTCAGCTGGTGGCGTGTCTGACTGCAACCAATCATAGGTGCCGGTGGGCGGGGGAAGCAGGGAATACGAGATGGAATAATGAGCGGCCGGCATTTTCAAAAGAAGAGAAGCTGCCAGAGCAATGTGACAGCCGTGCAGCGCCACGCCCTTGATCGGTCAGTGATTGGTGAGTATTCGAGAGGGGGGGAGAGGGAGAGACCGGCCGACAGAGAGAGATCGAGAGAGAGAGACCGACCAACAGACCGACCGACAGAGGGAGAGACCGACAGAGAGAGAGAAACCGAGAGAGACTCTGTGATCACGCCAGACAGGATCCTGTCTATCAGCATGCCAGCGTTCACATGCCTTTGCGTGCAGGATAATCAGGAACCAGTGATAAACAGTATTTTGGCTGCAGCTCAAAAACACTACAAGTAGTGTTTTTAAAATTTTTTAAAATACTGCAACTTGCTGGATCCTCACTAAACTGCACGCAAACGCATGTCAACGCATGTAGACGCGTGTCCATTGCAAATGCATTGAAATTAAAACGTATTTGCACTGGATCCGCTTTTGCAGCAAAAAAAACGTTCAGGACGCATGTTAAAAAAACGTAGTGTGAAAGCAGCCTAAGGCTAACTAACACACTTCTGCGTCCCCCCAGGGTGAAGAGCGTCTCTTGGACGCCATATTGCCGTGCTGAACCGCATCTGCGACGTAGAACCCGACCACCACGCCCCAGCACCGCTCACCACGCCGCAGAGTTGGAACGTCAACGTGCGTCAGATAGAAGATGCTACTGTGTCTGCTAAGGAATGTGCCTACACTCCCGTGTGAAGCCGTCTTCCCGGCCAGAAGGGATTGCTGTTGTGCTGCTGGTTTAGTGAATGGGATAAATATGTAAGCACACTTGTGTGTCTCGGAGTATGTAAATGTATATATGTGTGTCTGAATGTATATGTGTATATGGATGCATGAGTATACATATGTTTATGTGTGTATGGCTGGAGTCCCACTGGCGTGAAATACGGCCGAGTGAAATGCGGAGAATCGGATCACAGTCGCATGACACTCGCCTCCCGCTGGAAGGAGAGCGGGAGTCGGGGTTCATTGGCATAACACATCTGATGTTCTCGCATCAGATGCCTTACGCAAGTGTGACTCCAGACTAAGGATGTATATATAAGCGTGTGTATATATAGTAATGTATATCAATATGTATGTGTTTATGTGTGTATCTGTATAGCGCCAGTGCAGAAGTGAATGCTGCGTGCATCGTCCTTACTAGTCAAATAATAACAAAGCTTTTGCAATCTCCTAGTTAGTACACTTTATTACACAAACATTACAAAGATGAAAGCACAATATAAATGTCATCAGAATGCCACTATAAGGCTATGTGTCCACGTTGCTTTTTACCTGCTTTTTCAACTGCAGCGTTTAGGGTATGTGCGCACGTTGCTTTTTACCTGCTTTTTACCTGCTTTTTTGCTGCTTTTTCTTCTGCGCTGTTTAATGCCAAAATGGATGTGTTCTTCTACCCAAGCAAAGTCTATGGGAATTTGGGTTTCTTGTTCACACTATGTTGTTCAAAATGCTGCCTTTTTGTGGCAGAACTTTGGTCAAAAACTCAGCTTTGCAGTGCTAAACCCAAATGGCAAAAACAATTGACATGTTGCTTCTTTGAAAAGCTGATTTTTTGACCAAAGTTCTGCCACATAAAGGCAGCATTTTGAACAACATAGTGTGAACAAGAAACCCAAATTCCCATAGACTTTGCTTGAATAGAAGAACACATCCATTTTGGCATTAAACAGCGCAGAAGAAAAAGCAGCAAAAAAGCAGGTAAAAAGCAGGTAAAAAGCAACGTGCGCACATACCCTTAATGCCAAAATGGATGTGTTCTGCTTTTCAAGCAAAGTCTATGGGAATTTGGGTTTCTTGTGCACACTATGCTGTTCAAAAAGGTGCCTTTTTGTGGCAGAAATTTGGGCAAAAACTCAGTTTTGCAGTTCAAAACTCAAATGGCAAAAACAATTGGCATTAAACACTGCAGTTGAAAAAGCAGGTAAAAAGCAACGTGGACACATAGCCTAAGATCTGATGCTGCCAAGTAACAGCACCAGGGCCGTTAAAATAGTGACAGTAGTTCTCTCGGCAGGTCTTTGCATCATCGGTGTTTCTGCCGTGTCCAAAAGGCTGAAGGCCTGTAATTGCGGGACTGTCTTCACGCCAATTGCCGAGCAGCACTTCCCCACTTGTTAGGTCCACAGAGTCCACGAAGCCAGACGGACAGTAGCTATTAGTATCACGCTGGCGAAGGAAGTTATGAAGCACGCAACAGGCCAAAACAACTGAGTCTATTGCTTCTACCTTCATGTTAATGAGCATGTGGAAAACTCTGAAACGATTGGCCATGATACCGAAGGCATTTTCAACTACCCGGCGTGCCCGTGACAATCGGTAATTGAAAATGCGTCTTTCCTCCGTAAGATTTTTTTGGGGGAACGGTTTTATAAGATTGGGATGAAGCGTGAAGGCTTCATCGCCAACAAAAACAAAATTAAAGTTGCCTGTAGTCTCTGAGTTGGGAGGCAAGTGCAAGTCACAGTTGTTCAAATGCTTGCCAAAGCGTGTATGCTCTAAAACACCCCCATCTGAAACCCTGCCGTTCATGCCAACATGAATAAATATAAACTCGTAATTAGCGTTCACCAAGGCCATCAGGATGACACTAAAATAACCCTTATAATTATAGAAATATGATCCGCTGTTAGGTGGTTGAGTTATACGGACATGTTTCCCGTCCAAAGCCCCTCCAAAGTTAGGGAACTGCCATAGCTGCTCAAAATCTGAGGCAACCTTTCTGCATTCCTCCTCCGTGTTGGTAAACTGAATGTAGCTGCGTAGACAGTGGAAAATTGCATTACATGTCTCCGGAATTAAAACGCTGAGCAGGGGCTGTGAAATGGCTGAAGAAAAATGAAAATCTTGCAGTGAGCGCCCCGAGGAAACGTGGCGTGACAGAGAATCTTTCGTCTACCGGGACAGCAGCACGCATTGCTGTATCCTTCCGTTGAATTAGTGGCGTAATTCTTTCCAGTAACAGTTTGAAGGATTCGTCTGACATCCGTAGATAGTTCCTGAAATCGTGAGGATTCTTCTCCTGCAGCTCTCTTACCAGTTGCATGTGGGACAATTTGGACCTCTTCTGCAGCCACTGTCTGGTCCACATGCGACGCTTTTGTTTGGAACGCATCTTCTGTGCCTTATCTTCTCGCCAAGCTGCCTCAAGCAGCAAAGCAGCCACCGCAATACCACACTCCCCATTGTTCAAGTTTTTCAATCTAGGGAAATTAAAATGAAATGGAAAATATGAGAATAGTTGCAATAAAATAATAACACTATTATTATTACTGTACATGATAAAATAAACGGAAAAATACGTTGAATTCCCTTAGCAAGCGTGCCACAAAACGTACTGTATGGGTGTGTGCACACAAGACCCCCTAAAATGGCTGCCCATGCAAAAGCATGTATACAGATAGAAGCAAAGCCCTCCCACCATTTGCTTGCCAGTGTAGAAGCATGAACACAGTGTTGAGTAAGACAATGATAATAGATAATTGTTAGGTGTTGTATAAATGAGATAATATTATGGAAACACACTTGAGACCCCAAACAATGCCTACCTTGCAGAGTACAACTCCCAGAACTGTTGAACGGATGAAGCGATGCAGAATGGACTGTATTATGATCTGCTGCTACACGCGGTCCGGGACAAGTGAATTCAGCCCTCGGAAATGTACTGCGATCTACAAGAATGCCAGAACAAAGGATGGAAGCGACCAATCCGAACGCACTAGCGATCACCAATCGGAACAGAGAGGGCGTGGAAAGCAACAAAGATGCACGCCTATGTGAGTCGTGAACGAGGTCGTTGGGTAAGGTGTCAAACACGCCAATGCGTGCTGCCCTGCGGGAGCCCGACGACCAAAAAATTAACCAGAACAGTGTGTATCGATCAGCGATTTCACAGCAGGGGCCAGGTCGTTGCTTAGTGTCACACACAGCGAGATCGCTGATGAGGTCACTGGTACGTCACAAAACCTGTGACTCAGCAGCGATCTTGCTAGCGATCTCGCTATGTGAGAAGTACCCTTAAGTATTCCCTCACTATCTCTTTGTTTATAGATAGCCTGGATTCTTCTAATCCTTCAATCGAACGGTGAAGATCAGTTAATTTTACATTTACTTTTTCAGAGAAAAGAGATGTAAAATAGGTTCGGCCTTCTCAAAATCATTTTTTACAACTTCACCATTTTCATCCTGTAAAATTCCAATAACATCTTTGACTTTTTTTTTATTTTTGACAACTCCAAAATCCTTTTTTATTGCATTTGACATCTCTTGCAAGCCTTGTTTCATTATCAGCTTTGGCTAATCTGATGTGTGCCTGCAGGTTTTGCAGACTGTGTTATATTCTTCTTTAGCTATGCCTCCCTCTTTCCTTTTGATAAACATTTCTTTCTTCCTTTTTAGCATGTGTTTAAGTTCTGTTTTCATCCATCCTGATTTTCTTAAATGTTTCTTATTCTTCCCTCTTTTAGGGATTCTTAACAATTGCACTTTGAGAATCTCATTTTTCAAGATGTCCCATCCTTCCTGGATTTTTCTGTCCTTAAGGACATACGGCCATTGAATCCCTGCTATCCTCTTTCTGAGTCCCTTAAAATCTGCCTTTCTGAAATCCAGCCTTGAAATCTGAATTTTCACATAACATAGTCCTGATCTACCACACCACAGGCAATCTTGAATATTTTTTAAGAAATTCACCAAAAAAACAGTTTACCAATTACTGATGTCAATCACTTGATGGGTGCCAGTGTTTGGAGCACATATGTATATAGGCGTCTATATAAACACCACGGAGGTGCCCACGACCACTACACAAGGTGTGGTCTGCGCTTGCGTAATGCGTTCATGACAGCAGTCGGGCGTGCAGCGGCCAGTAGATAGCAATACACATGCCCCACTGACTGCCCTGCAATTCTTGCACTTGCATTGCATGATCTAATTGGGACAGCACAATTGCCCCTATGAGAACCCTAATAACCATGCCTCCTGAAGAAGCCTGTGATGTGAAACGCGCGTCGAGTCTGGCATGCCACACTCACTACAGTGCATACAGCATGGGCAACTATCTCCTCTGTCTAAGCTCTTGATTTTTCTTTTTTTTACAAATCCCTAGTGTTTTGCAGGTGGATATATATCTCAATCTCTGCTCCCTAATTATCGCATATATAAGGAGAATAAATGGGAGCATTTGAGGCTAATTATAAAAATATTTCTTTATTTTTCAAAAAAATAGCGATAAAAAACTTCACATCAACAATACATATAAATAGAAAAGGTGAAAAAGGTGCTAGATGTCAAAAACAGGATGACCACCCATATGCTTGCAAGGGAAAAATTAAAGGTTAATTATAGGATGTCTACAAGGGCATAATATCCTCAAAAAGACCATGTGCAGCCCTATGAAAAATTAGCTGCAGTTATTGTAGGGATAAACAATGAATAAATTAAAGAACCCAAAGAAGGGAAAAGGCCAGGGCTCTAAAAGTATACAATCCCCCCACAGTAACTCAATCAGTCCAAAACTGAGACGATAGTAAAGGGATCACAACAGTCAAAGAACGATCCTTTGCCCAAAAAGCTTACCCATAAGTCACAGTCACAGCAAGCTATAGAAATTAACCCTCTAACGCGCGTTTCTCGGCAATAACATGTCAGCTTCTTTAGGTAAGGTGTAATGAATGCTGCCGTTCAAGGACCCTAAATAGGCGGTCATGCGACCGCATTGGAGCTTCCAGGACTTGTCACCTGGTGTCCCAGCCAATCGAATCTCTGGAAATGGCGCATGCGCACCGCGTGGCACGTGCCAACACCCGCCCACCTCGGCCATCCAGTGGGAGGAAGCGCACGGCGTCCCCGGTAACCAAGGACGCCAAGCACTCTCTGCCCGCCGCATAAGGATGCCAAGGAGAATGAGGCAGCGCTCTCCCCAGGCAGGGCGCACACTCACCACAACTCAAGGAGGTCTCCACTCGCTGTTCACATGATAATCTGACTGCTGTACAAAGGAAGGCACTAGTGGAATTACAACATATGGATGATGTTGTCTTCAAGGCAGCCGATAAGGGGGGTAATGTTGTGGTGTGGCCTGTTGAAATGTATGAGAAAGAGGCCCACAGACAGCTGAGGGATAAGGACACCTACACAAAATTGGATTCCTCTCCTCTTGTCTCCTTCTCTGCTCAACTATATCTCATCCTCAATGATGTATTGGATCAGGGAATCATCACCAAGAGGGTCTTTGATGCTCTATACATCAAATATCCAAAAATTCCAACTTTTTACCTGTTACCAAAGGTTCACAAGGATCCCGTCAACCCACCAGGGCGACCCATTGTCTCAGGGATGGAGGGGTTATGTAGTCTGGTTTGTCAATTTATTGACCACTACCTTAAACCTCTGGTAGAAACTCTTCCATCCTATGTCTGAGACACGACCGAGGTCTTAAACAGAGTTGATGGGATCCATGTGGACCCGGGTGCCCTCTTGGTGGTGGCTGATATAGAATCCCTGTACACATGCATAAGACATGAGGACGATCTGAGGGCAGTTTGTTTTTTCCTGAGTGTGAGCAACTGAGACGGACATATCTGCGAGCTGGTCCTTGAACTCCTCGAGTATGTACTCACCCACAATTTCTTCGTCTTTAAGGATAGATTCTATCTGCAGAGACAGGGGACCACCATGGGTGCGGCCTTTGCGCCTTCGTACGCAAACCTCTTTCTTGGTTACTGGGAGAGGGGTTTGCTGGTTGGCGGAGGGGCATGGGCCGCCCCCATGGTCCTTATGTGGGTGAGATACATTGATGATCTCCTGATCATCTGGCAGGGTACCACCTCTCAACTCGGGGTTTTCATGGATCAGCTCAACATGAACGATTTTAACATCAAATTGACACATAATTTCAGCAGCAGTGGAGTGGATTTTCTTGATCTCAAAATAGCAGTGGATAAGGCTGGATGTTTACAAACCGATGTCTTTAGAAAACCAACATCAGTCAATTTACTGCTACATGCCATCTCTGCACATACTAACTCCACTGTACGCACCGTGCAAGTTGGTCAATATCTCAGGGTTAGACGGATCTACTCACAGGACAGCCCAAGACTTGAGGATGAGATTTAAAGCTTGTGGATATAGCGGACGTTGCCTTAAGAGGGCTTATCAAAGAGCTAGATCAGTATCTCAGAACGAGTTGCTACATGGGAGGAAACAAAATAAAGGTTCCACATAAAACATAAGATTTATTTCCACCTATAATGAAAAGTGGCAGGAAATGAGGGAGATTCTAACAAAATATTGGCCAGTTCTTCAATCAGATTCATCATTAAGGTCATGTTTACCTGCAGCCCCACTTATGACCACCAAATGTTGTCGAAATTTGAAAGCTTTTTTGGTTCAGAGCCATTATATTCCTCCTAAGGTTGTTAACCCTTTCAGCTCTTCGGGTCCAGTTAAGGGCTGCTTTCCATGTGGTTGCTGTCTTTCTTGCCCCAATATCTCTCGCTACTCTGAGTTCCATGCCAGTGATGGGATTAAGACCTTCCCAATTAGAGAACATATCTCTTGTACTATTAGTAATGTTATATATCATGCGACTTGTGGTTGCAATAAAATTTATATTGGCATGACATCAATGGAACTCAGGGTGAGGGTGAGGGAGCATGTGAGGGATATTGAGGCGGCAAAGACAGTGACCAACGTGACGGAATTAAAGACCATTCCCCGTCATTTTAAACCATTTCATGGTTGCAACCCCGAAATCCTTTAAAGCAAACAGTATTGATGTAATCCATTGCGGCATAAGGGAAGGTGATATAAAAAAAATTCTGGCACAACATGAAATGAAATGGATTACCATATTAGATACTGTGACCCCCAAAGGGCCTTAGGGTACCGTCACACTAAACGACGTACCAGCGATTCCGACCACGATACGACCTGGTCAGGATCGCTGGTACATCGCTACAGGGTCGCTAGTGAGCTGTGAAACAGTCAGATCTTCCCAACGACGCAGCAACGATACGGCGGTCGCTGGGACCCTGTCACATAGCACGATTCAAAACTTGATTAGTAACATAGGCGTGCTTCTACATTGCCTTTTCCGCGCCCCCTGTGCTCCGATTGGTGGTCGTAACTGTGTTGTGACTGGGCGGCCTTGCCTTTAGAGAAGGCAACATAATAGCGCTTCCATCCTTCTCCATCCTTGTATATCCTACAGTCCCCATGCAGAATGGACTGTACAATCTGCTGCAACACGCGGTCTGGGACAAGTGAATTCAGCCCTCTGAAATGTATTGCGATCTACAAGCCAGAACAGAGGATGGAAGCGGCCAATCCGAACGCAGTAGCGATCACCAATCGGAACAGAGAGGGCGCGGAAAACAACAGGGATGCACACCTACGTGAGTCGCGAGCGAGGTCGTTGGGTAAGTTGTCATACACACGATGCGTGCTGCCCTGCGGGAGCCTGGCGACCAAAAAATGAACCAGAATAGTGTGTAACGATCAGCGATTTCACAGCAGGGGCCAGGTCGCTGCTTAGTGTCACACACAGCGAGATGCTGATGAGGTCACTGGTACGTCACAAAACCTGTGACTCAGCAGCGATCTCGCTAGCGATCTCGCTATGTGAGAAGTACCCCTTAATGAGGCTTTAAATTTTGCTCCTCTCTTATAGATTAACCATTTCTGCTTTTTATATGCACCTTTTTAATTGTTTCTAATCACTTATAGTGTAATTTTGAGCCTCCCTTTTTTCTATTTTTTTTGTATGTTTTGCTGCTGTTTCAGGATCATATTGCTTCCAATGGAGAATTTTTGAATCATGGACTTTGTTGAAAAAATCTTTTCAGTCCTTTATCCCCTTCACCCCCTCAAGAATGAATTAATGCACTGTCACTATAAGAAGATATGGAATTAACTCCGGTGTATTGTTTTATATAAAACTATTTAATATTGATATGGAGAGAGTTTATGTATTATTTTAATGCAGTGGAGATGTGATATTTGAGGGGGCGATATATGTATAATTATTTATATGCTTGTTCTATTATACCGGTGCCCAGTCCTTGAGTTGCGGTGTGCGTGCGCCCTGCCTGGGGAGCGCGCCGCCCCGTTCTCCTCGGTATCCTTATGCGGTGGATGGAGAGTGCTTGGCGTCCTTGGTTACCGGGGACGCGGTGCACTTCCTTCCACTGGATGGCCGAGGTGGACGGGGGTTGGCGTGTGCCACGCGGTGCGTATGCGCCATTTCCAGCGATTCGATTGGCTGGGACACCAGGTGACAGGTCCTGGAAGCTCCAATGTGGTCACATGACCGCCTATTTAGGGTCCTTGAACAGCAGCATTCATTACACCTTCCCTAAAGAAGCTGACATCTAATTGCCGCAAAACGCGCGTTGGAGGGTTAATTTCTATAGCTTGCAAGGGATTTTGAACACTACTGTGACTTATGGGTACGCTTTTTCATTCTTTGACTGTTGTGATCCCTTTACTATCGTCTCAGTTTTGGACTGATTGAGTTACTGTGGGGGGATTGTATACTTTTAGAGCCCTGGCCTTTTGCCTTCTTTGGGTTCTTTAGTTTATTCATTTTTTATCCCTACAATAACTGCAGCTACTTTTTCATAGGGCTGCACATGGTCTTTTTGAGGATATTATGCCCTTGTAGACATCCTATAATTAACCTTTAATTTTTCCCTTGCAAGCATATGGGTGGTCATCCTGTTTTTGACATCTAGCACCTTTTTCACCTTTTCTATTTATATGAATTGTTGATGTGAAGATTTTTATCGCTATTTTGTTAAAAATAAAGAAATATTTTTATAATTAGCCTCAAATGCTCCCATTTATTCTCCTTATATATATATAATTCATATGGAGTGGCTCCAGTTTAGGACATAAAAATATATACGAGAAGTGTATTGGTCAATCTTATGTGTATACCTAATTATCGCTTAGGGGTACTTTGCACACTATGACATCGCAGGTGCGATGTCGGTGGGGTCAAATCGAAAGTGACGCACATCCGGCGTCGCTGTCGATATCGGAGTGTGTAAATCGTTTTTGATACGATTAACGAGCGTCAAAATCGTATCATTGGTGTAGCGTCGGTCATTTTACATAATTTCGGAAGGATCGATGTTACGATGTTGTTCCTCATTCCTGCGGCAGCACACATCGCTGTGTGTGAAGCCGCAGGAGCGAGGAACATCTCCTACCTGCGTCCTGCGGCTCATACCGGCTATGCGGAAGGAAGGAGGTTGGCGGGATGTTTACGTCCCGCTCATCGCCCCTTCGCTTCTATTAGCCGCCTGCCGTGTGACGTCGCTGTGACGCCGCACGACTCGCCCCCTTAGGAAGGAGGCAGGTCGCCGGCCAGAGCGACGTCGCAGGGCAGGTGAGTGCATGTGAAGCTGCCGTAGCGATAATGTTCGCTACGGCAGTAATCACAAGATATCTCTACTGCGACGGGGGCGGGAACTATCGCGCTCGGCATCGCAAGCATCGGCTTGCGATGTCATAGTGTGCAAAGTACCCCTTAGTTCAGAGTGTAGATTGGTGACAGAGCCTCACTTATTCATACAAGCATTGTTCATAATCACCATTCCAGGTGAGTTTGTTAGCACAAGTATAGAGCTCCAATGCATGTTCTCTATATAAAACACACTGTTCCCCCATGTGTTTATGTTTACAATATAAGTCTTTCTCATACAATACTGTTTTTTGATGCCTTACTGTGAACAAAAAATATATAAGCTGATTATTGGAGCAGGTTTAAAAATACAAATACATTTCTCAAAAAAATAAAGGGAACACTTAAACAACACAATGTAACTCCAAGTCAATCATGTTCTGTGACATCAACCTGTCTAGTTATGAAGCAACACTGATTGTGAATCAATTTCTCCTGCTGTGCAAATGGAACAGACAACAGGCAGAAATGATAGGCAAATAGGAAGACAACCCCTATAAAGGAGTGGTTCTGCAGGTGAGGACCACAGATCATTTCTGTTCTTATCCTTTTTGTCTGTTGTTTTGGTCACTTTTGCTTTTTGTCATTGCTATCACCTTTCGAGATACCATGATGCGGTGTCTTCAACCTACAGAAGTTGCTCAGGTAGTGCAGCTCATCCATGATGGCACATTAATGTGAGCTGTGGCAAGACAGTTAGCTGTGTCTGTCAGCACAGTGTCCAGAGCATGGAGCAGATACCAGGAGACAGGCCAGTACAGATATGGAGGAGGTTGTAGGAAGACAAGAACCCAACAGTACGACCACTACCAACTCCTTTGTGCAAGGAGGAACAGTTCCAGAGCTATGCAAATTGACCACCAACAGTCCACTAATATCCATGTGTCTGCTCAAACTGTCAAAAACAGACTCCATGGGGGTGGTATCAGCTGTCCACATCCACAAGTGGGGTGTTGTGCTTACAGACCAACACCATGCAGGGCGATTGGCATTTGCGAAAGAACTCCGAGAATGCCAGATTCCACATTGGCACCTTGTGCTTTTTGCGGATGAGAGCAGGTTCACACTGAGCACATGTGACAGAGTCTGGAGATGCCTTGGAGAACATTCTGCTGCCTGGAACATCTTCCAGGATGACTGGTTTAGCAGTGGGGCAGTAATGGTGTGGGCATGTATTTGTTTGGAGGGTCGCACAGCCCTCCATGTGCCAGCTAGATCTACCTTGAGTGCCTTTAAGTACCAGGATGAGATCTTCAGACCCATTGTGAGACCATATTCAGGGCAGTGAGCCCTCGGTTCCTTCTGATGCATGAAAATGCTAGGCCTCATGTGGCTCAAGTGTGTCATCAGTTCCTGCATGACGAAGGCAGTAATTCTATGAATTGGCCTACCTGTTCCCCAGACCCGAATCCAATCAAACACATCTGGAACATCACATCTCATTCTATCCACCAACAGCACGTTGCACCACAGACTGTCCAGGAGTTGACATGCTTTAATCCAGGTTTGGGAGGAGATCCCTCAGGAGAACATCCCCTGTCTCATCAGGAGCCTGCCCAGGCATTGTAGGGAGGTCATACAGGCACGTGGAGGCCACACACACTACCGAGCCTCATTTCCTTGTCTTGAGGCATTTCCACTGAAGTTGAATCATCCTCTAACTTAATTTTTCACTTTTGATTTTGAGTATCAATCCAAATCAAGACCTCTATGGGATATTCCTCCCACACTCCAAAAAACATACTGATAGGGAATTTAGATTGTGAGCCCCAATGGCGACAGTGTTGTCAATGTATGTAAAGCGCTGTGGAATTAATAGCGCTATATAAGTGAATAAATATTATTATTATTATATATTAATTTTGATTTACATTGATTATTTTTATGTTTTATTGTTCTCAACGCATTCCACTATGTAATGAATAAAGCTTGCAACTGGAATATTTAATTAATTGAGATCTATGATGTGATATTTTAGTGTTCCCTTTATTTTTTGAGCAATGTACATGCACATATAATGAATTTATCTCACATAAGTTCTGCAATCCTGCACCTTTTATCAGCTGAGCCTAATTTGTATATCTATAATGGAGCCATTTATGACCAATGTCATGTATAATTGTGCTTTATGTGCATAATATATGGTTATACTTCATGAAGAGTGTTGCCCTGCACATGCTCATACTTAATAGCTCATTGTGCACATGTTAGCATCTGTGTTACACCTATTTCTGCGCCCGGATGTATTAAGTACCAAATTGAATACATTGTGTTTGTTATTGTGGCTTTTTTTTAAATTTTGTAATTACTAAAAATTCTAAATTTTTGCTTCACAATCTTGTGCGAAAAAACTTTGTGCCTCTTTTTCATACAAAGTATTACTGTGTATATAAGTAAGTAGTTAGGAGTGTTCAAATCAAGAAATTGATAAGGGTGCCCATACTTTTGCACTGGTCAAATTTTGTTAAAAAGCGGATTGCACATTTTCTGTTAGTACAATAAACCTCGTTTCAATCCAGAAATATTTCTGAGTCCATCAGTTATTAGATATATGAAACTGAAATAGCTGTTACAAAGCCCCAAATTGTTATAAAGAAAAAAGGTTAACATTAATAGGGGTACCCAAACTTTTTCATATGACTGTAAAGAGAAGAATCAGCTTACCCATGCTTAAAGTCCATAATGTGAATGGGATCCAGGCTTGCCGGGTGCAAAACAGCAGAAACACTAGAAGGAAACGGAATTCCAGCACATCTGCTCAGCCAATTGTTTTAGTAAAAAAAAAAATCATTATTTAGGTATGATGAACTCCTTTACCACCTGGCAATTTTCTGTTTTCGTTTTTTCCTCCACTTCTTCAAAAAGCTATAACTTCTTTATTTTTCTAAAAAAAAAAAAAAAACAAGAAAGCCAGCTAAACTCAAAATGGCGTGTATTATAAGGCTGCTTTCACACATCCGTTTTTTGCCGTGCGGCACAATACGGCAATCTGCAGAAAAAACGCAACCGTTTTTTTTCCACCGGTTGCGTTTTTTTCCCGCATAGACTTGCATTAGCGCCGTATTGTGCCGCATGGCCTTGCGTTGCGTCCACTTTTTTGCCGGATGAGGCATATTTAGCCCATGCGGCGGCCGAATGGAATGTTGCCTGGCACGGTGTTTGGTGCGGCGAAAAAACTGTATCGCACCGGATGCGGCGCGATTCACAATGCAAATCTATGGACGCCGGATGCGGCGTCCTGCGGCAAAAACTGTATCCGGCCGCCGGATGCGTTTTTTTGCACTGTGCATGCTCAGTATCAAGCCGCATCCGTCAAAAACCAGACGGGCCGCATAGAAAAACTTATGCAACAAATCGGTTTTTTTCGCCGCATCCGTTGCATATGTTTTTGAGCCGGATTGTGCCGCTCAGCACAAACCGGATGTGTGAAAGCAGCCTAAGATGTGCACTGCACTAAAAATTCCAAACTGTACTATTATAAATTTGAGATTTTTGGCAAAAAATTGCAATTTCTTGAGCTACCCCGTCACGTCACGGAAAATCTTTTTGGGGCAGTCCTATTCTAAAATATTTTGTATTTAAAATGTGCCATATGGCCTCACATATGAAAAAGTAGAACTGTTTATAGCAGCACATACCTGGTACTTTTCAATCCCGTACCCATGACTGAATCATGGCTGTGGGTGGGACAGGCCCAAGCAAATGCTGCATGAAATAATTAGCCTGTGGACAGGGCCTGATGGCTGAATGTGAACAGCCACCAATTGCCAAAATCAAGACAGGTGAAAAAACAAACCAAATTGAGGTGCACGGCAAGGTAGGGGTCAGCCACCGACCAATTCAACAAAAAAAACAAGACAACAGTTCTACTTTTTCATATGTGAGGCCGTATGGAACATTTTAAATACAAAATAGTTTAGAGTAGGACTGCTCCAAAGAGATTTGCCGTGACGTGGCGGGGAAGCTCAAGAAATTGCAATTTTTTGCCAAAAATCTCAAATTTATAATAGTACAGTTTGGAATTTTTAGTGCAGTGCACATCTTATAATACACGCCATTTTTAGTTTAGCTGGCTTTCTTGTTTTCTTTATTTTTCTGACAATATAGCCATACGAGGGCTTGTTTTTTTGCAGGCCAAGTTGTATTTTTCAATGACATCATTCATTCTGGCCCATATTGTACTGGAAAATGGGGGAAAAAAACTCCCAAGTGCAGTGTAATTGCATACAAATTGTTTTTTTGCTTTTTTTATATTTACCGTGTTCACTATATGGTAAAACTGACCTGGCAACAACATTCCCCAGGTTGGTATGAGTTTGTAGATACCAAACAAGTATATTTTTACTTATATCTAAGTGGTGAAAAAAAATCTGAAATTTGTAAAAAGATTTGCGCTTTTGTCGACATTTTTCAAGAACCGTAACAGTCTCAATTTTTTTGATCAGGGGCTCAGTGATGGCTCTTTTTTTTTGCGTCTGGACGACCTTTTTAATTCTACCATTTTTGGGTAGCTGTGATGTTTTGATCACCTGTTACTGCTTTTTAATGCAATGTTGTCGCAGCCAAAAAATTAAATTTTAGCGTTTTGATTTTTTCTTTCGCTATGTCCTTTACCAATCAGATTAATTAATTTTAGATTTTAATAGATTGTGTGTTTTTGAACATGGCAATACCAAATATGTGTACTTTTTTATTTTCAATGGAGCAAAAGGGGGTGAATGAACTTTTAGTTTTTTAGGGTTTTTTTTTCAAATTTTTTAAATTTTTTTAACACTTTATGGATTTTACTACTCCCTTTAGGAGACTTTATGCCTGCTCTGTCCATCGGTTTGGCTGTTCAGAGTGATGCTTTAGAAATGTTGTGTTCCTGTGAGTGTTGGCTGACCCACGGCTGTCATAACAACCCATTGGCGCTCCATTATCATGTTATGGGGCCGCTGATGGTGGCAGGGAACAATACCGGCGCATGTTAGATCACGCTGTCAGAGGTTGACAGCGCGATCTAACAGATTAACAGGCGTGGGTGGATCGTGCGCCTATAAGCTGCACATGTCTGCTGATCAGATCAGATCAGTAGACATGTGTGGGGGAGAATGAGGGTGTAATTCTCACCACCGGAGATGGTAAGCAGCGAGCTGAAGTGGACTCACTGGACCACAGGAAGAACCCGGGCTTACCCTTTAGTGGGAGGGGCTTGACTAAGCACCTATCGCGAGGCAGATATCAGATGCCACTTCCAGAGCAGTGGCCAGGACTGTGGCAGCTGACCCCCAGGCCAGGGATAAACACAGGTGCTGACAGGCTGAGTTTCTAGTGTACACAGGGACCTCCAGGATAGTTGAGGAAGACAGCACAGACAAGCAGAGTCACTAGCAAGGCTGGGACCACCAGAGTGGCTGAGGCCAAAGGCACGGCCAGGAATCAAACGCAGAGTCACTACCGGGGCTGGGACCACCAGAGTGGCTGAGGCAGAAGGCACAGCCAGGATGTACAGGTGAATCACTACCAAGGCTGGATGGATAGGTAAAAGGTACAAACAGGACAGGATGGACAGGAACCTGGTACCAACAGGGCAGGATGTATTGGAACCAGGTGCCAACAGGGCAGGACAGACTAGAACCAGGTGCCAACAGGGCAGGATGGACTAGAACCAGGTGCCATAACATGAACAGGGAGAGTTTAAGATTAAACATAACATGACCATTGAAGAGAACAGGGCTATACAAAATCTGAAAGACAATCCCTCGATCATCATTAAGCCTGCGGACAAAGACAGAGCAGTAGTTGTTTTGGATAAGAGTTATTATCTGTCAGAAATCCACAGACAATTAGGAGACACATCCACATATCAACCCATACCTAGAGATCCCACCTTACGTTATCCAGGCGTTGATTAAGGAAAGGGTTGACTTCCATTTACATCAACAATTGATAATAAACTAGCAGAATACTTGATTAAGTCTCACCCTATTATTCCGGTATTTTACGTTCTACCGAAAATCCATAAGAACTTACAGACACCCCCTGGCCGCCCCATCGTCGCGTCAACAGAGTCCATTCTATCACCCCTAGCCATTACTGTAGAAAAAATCATGACCCCACTTGTCCCTCAGATTCCGGCTTTTATCAAGGACACATCCGATTTTTTGACCCATTTTCGAGAACTTAATTCAGTCCCTCTAGGTAGCTTACTAGCAACCTTTGACGTTAACTCCCTATACACCAGTATAGAACATCAAGACGGATTATTAGCAGTAGATTGGTTCCTAGATAAGTACAGCACTTATGCCTCATCACAAAAATCTCTCTGCACTGACCTTCTTCAGATAGTCTTGGAGAACAATTTTTTCCTGTTCCAGGATCAGTTTTTTCTACAAAAGAGGGGCACAGCCATGGGGTCCAATCTAGCACCACCCTACACTAATATATACATGGCGCATTTTGAAGAAACCCAGGTATTTTGTCACCCACTTTGGCTCCAACACGCCATTACTTGGAAAAGATACATCGATGATGTCTTCATATTTTGGCGGGGAGACCTTGAATCCCTTAACCATTTTTTTCATGATTTGAATGCCGCTAGACCAGGATTAACATTCACTATGCACTCAGATATGCAGAGTATCAACTTTCTAGACACACTAGTTCAAATATCTTCTGAAGGTAATATAAGTACAGATCTTTATATAAAACGGATAGGAATAATCTTTTGCACTACTCAAGTTGTCATCCGTCACATATTAAAAAATCATTACCAATCTCTCAACATCTGAGGGTGCATAGGATTGTCTCTGATTTAGGACAACGGGAGGTTAGAACTCAGGAAATGAGCCAGAAGTTTATTTCCAGAGGGTACCCTACAGATATAGCCAGCAACTCTAGGTCCCGCCATTCAGGCACTACACGGAGTGGGGCTTCCCGGATAGCTTGCATTAGCACATACCATCCTTTTTCGCCCCTCATCAGAAATATAGTCCTTAGACACTGGCCCCTCTTAAGAACAGCTTATCCTTCTATACAAGAATTTTTGGAACCCCCATTATTTTGCAATAAACGACCCAAAAACTTGAGAGACAACCTGGTTCGAGCAGACGTGGGTTCGGATAAAATTCTCTTACGTCAAACATTTCTTAGCACCCCCAGAAAGGGCAACTTCCCCTGCCTGAGGTGCTTACAATGTAACAATCTCACCCGTGGTGATACTTTCACTCATCCCCTCTCTGGGAAAACCTTTCCTTTACGTGAATTCTTTACATGTGATTCAACATACGTTGTCTATTTAATCAAATGTCCCTGCGGTCTCGGGTATGTTGGAGAGACAACCCAACATATCCGAGACCGCATCAGGAAGCACAAATCCACCATCCGCTGCAAGCAAACATTACTCCCCATTCCCCATCACTTTATCTCTCAGAATCACACCATAGCCCAATTGAGGTACCAGATTATAGAACATGTACCCCCCATGAGGCGAGGTGGCAATAGAATCCAGAGACTTAAAGAAAGGGAGGCATATTGGATTCATACCCTGAAGACCCTTGAACCAAGGGGTCTTAACAGGGAATATAAGGTTTTTCATTAAAAATGTTTTATTAAAATTCCTGAATTAAATCTATTAGTCAACTTGTTCTCTGATCCATTTTTCCACAGATATAGAACATAGTCGATGACAGGTGTTGTATTTTTTCTTTAATGTTGAAATTCCCATACAACTATATATGTACAGTTGCTATATTACCAAATGAATATTCACAAATAAAATTTAATTTCTCTTATATCCTCTAATATTATCTTTTTGTTTCCTTTAGGCTTCGCTTCCCACCTGACCCTACATATCTATTTCTGGCACCTAAAGGGATCCATGAACCCATAGCCATGCACTCACTATGGATCATCCTTGGCACCTTCAGCACGGCACACCACCTTATCAACCACCAGATCACTTGCTACAGATATTGTTCCTATGGCGTGCGGGGTGATACTTCTGCGCATGCGCCGCCAGGACACCTGGCGGCGCATGCGCGGGATGCATTCCTTTTACGCTGTGACTCGTCACATCCCTCACTATAGGCTGTGTGTGGGCTGCCTGCTGTGCATGCGCTGCCTGGGGGCCGGGCGGCGCATGCACGAGATGCGCCCCATTCAGCGGCATCACTCCGACACTACAGGACGTGGTTACGGCCTTCTGTACATACGCCGCCTGGGTCACCGGCGGCGCATGCGTGGGCTGCGTTCAACGTCTCTGATCTGATCTATGCGTCTCACAGCCAGGAAGTAGATTTTTGGGCGCGACGCCCATATACTATTTAAATGAGACACGGCTCACCACACATGTCACTCCCAGGCACCTCCAGACCCCCACACCAAGACGACCACCCACTAAGGTATGGATTTTTACAAGGATCACATAATGTTATTGAATATCGCTAGACTCCCGACCTACTATTTAATTTTACAACTCAGGTCACAGAGACTACAATAGAGGGTATCTCCTGCTGTTTGCTCCCAAGGGGTAAGCAACACCCCACATTTCCCCATTTGAATTTTTATAGTTGAATGTCTTTTTTCACCATATAACGGACACTTTCCACTATCATGTTTCTCTATTCCTATAATTAGGTGTTGATTTCTACATACCTTTCTGGGACTGCTTTCCCATAACCAGACAAGCAATCCCCTGCTTTGAAATAGGTGATAAATACAAGCTGGTACCCATTTATAAGTTGGTAATATGGCACTTGATCAGTCTAATGTTCTAATGGCATATATTGTTATATTGTATATTATAGACTGCAAACTGTACAGACTGGAGGCAACAGGTCACTTATTACCTAGGACATAATTATAGCCTCAGTCCTATCCAGGAAAAAAAGACCCAGGTGGTTCCACAAATCTCATTTTCTCAGGACCGATTGGTAAATACTATCATTTGGATATTACATTATATAATACCACCGGCTCATGTTCTTTCTTAGTTCTTTATTATGACTTTACATGTCATTTGTCATATAGTTCTGGAATAGAGTGGATAAGAGGATCATTCAAATCCTATATAGACATACGAGGATGTTAAGGTATCTATATCTGACAGTTGATGTCACACTATCCCACTCAGCCAGTAGTCACCAAATTACTCTTCACCTGAGTTTTTACTCCATGTATGTTACTTACCATCTTCTATCATCCTTTGACCCCAGGCTCCTTAGGAGTGGTGAACTTTAATTTAACGCAACAGACCGTTTTCATGTGATATACGCTTTTCTACAAACTCATTGAGGTTTGTTTTTCATATATTTATGTTTTGTTATATTCATGACTCCTCCCTGATGGTCATAAATACATAACTTTAATCTTTGTAAAACATGTTGTGTACATTTTTCCATTTTTTAACACATTTTCCACTAATATTGTGTTCACTTGTGTAAAAACTTTTTGTAATCCTTGTTTTTTCTCCACTATTAGTGGTACTGTATTACCATTATGATTGTATAATACACATTGTTTACTCATTGTAACCTTTTTCTTTATGCTGTTTCTGTACTTTATAGTTCTTGAAATAGGCCAGGGTTGTGGCCGAAACGTTGGACTGGAAAAAATACATTTAATTTTTTGACATCCTCACAAGAAAAAAAACAATAAAAATCCTCAAAAAATATATTATTGTCATCTATCTTATTAGTGTGCCGGATACATTCTATTTTCTAGAACCAGGTGCCAACAGGGCAGGACGGACTGGAATCAGGTGCCAACATGGCAGTATGGCCTGGAACCAGGTGCCAATAGGCCAGGACAGTAAGGATAGACAGGCAAAGTCACTAGCAAGGCTGAAACCTCCTGAGTAGCTGAGACAGATGGCGTGGCAGGAACTGGAACCAGGTGCCAACAGGGCAGGACAAACTGGAACCAGGTGCCAACAGGGCAGGATGGACTGGAACCAGGTACAGGCAGAACAGGACAAGGGAACCTGACAACTAGCTGGTTAGGGCACAGAACCATTAACTAACTAAACACTAGCATTGATAAGGCACCTCCCCTAGTGGGAGAGTGCCTTAAGTACTCAGTGCCTCTCAGTGACAGGCTGGGAGGCACTTCCAGGAAATGATGTGCTGGTCGTTTAAGAGAAGGGGAGCAGTGCATGCGCACGCCCTAGAAGCACTCCCGAAGGCCTTGTGCCGCGTCCACAGGCCCTGGGAGGGAGGAAGGAGAAGCAGTAAACACCCATGTGGAGGAGCACGGAGACGCCAAGCAGCTTTTTGAGAGCCGACCGCGGAGGTGAGTAAACGTGCGTCCCTTTGTGTAGGAGAGTGAGGGGTGCAGAGACGCCAGCGCTACAGCGGGCTCACCTTTTGAGCCCACATTAAAGGGAGGGAAGCGACCTAGGATGTATAGGTACAGTACATCCTAAGTCATAAAGGGGTTAAAAAAACATGAGGAGACAAACACATCCATGGAAAAAGTTATTACGTTTCGAGCACAACAACTTCATGCTATGATTAAGGATGAAGTAAAATGACACATAATATATTTAAATGAAAGCCAACCAATCACAGCAGTTAGAAGTTCAAGCAATAGAAATACATAACAGCAGGTGAAAATGTAATGTAATCACCTACAATTAGCATAGTCCTTGAGATACATAGTCGTTGTGAAGAAAAAAACAAACAAAAAACCCCCATAAACTAATAGATATAAAAAAGATCATTTCTGAAATTCATACTATTCAAGTACTTGGTATTTAAATTCAAAATCCAAAAGGTCTCCTGCACTAATAGGATGTTTTTTTTTTCATTTACTGCCCCTCTTTGGATATGTCACCTATTCCAAGGCAAAAAATCTGAAGTCTGAGATATTGCCTTTGTGAACAGATAAAAAGTGTTTTACAGCTCCGGAGTATGATCCATTGCTGTCTTTGATGTTAGTGAGGTTCTATCCTCCTTTTTGATTTGCGTACTGTGCAACCGATATACCTGACATTGCTAAATCGCAATTTTATTTCCACAATGGTAACAAAAGTTGTAACCATACAATTTGTTGTGCAGTTTCTTGTGAGTACGCCAATACCCCATATGTGGTGGAAAACTACTGTTTGAGCACATGGCAAGGCTCGGAAGGCAAGGAGCGCCATTTGGCTTTTTGATTGCAAAATTGGTTAGAATTGCTAACGGACGCCATGTTGTATTTTGAGAGCCCCTGATGTGCCTAAACAGTGGAAATTGCCACAACGGACCACATTTTGGAAACTAGACCCCTCAAGGTATTTATTTAGATATGTGGTAAGCACTTTGAACCCACAGGGAACTTTTGGAGATTACACCCATCTGGGAATTCATCTATGGGTATAGTGCCGATTTTGTATCTGCAAAACACCCATGAAGTCAAATGCAGTGAATATTGCAGAATTAAAAATTACAAATAAGTTCTTGTAGTGCCTAGAACATCGTATTAGTCCCTGGACATTTAGCCCAGCTTGTGCTTCTGGAAACACATACCTCATAAATTAAGTGGGGTTCCTCACTACAAGAATGCAAAATATGTGGACATTAACTGTGATTAACACATCATGGTGCTCAGAGAGGAGGGTTTTTTTGGATTTTGGAACGCAAAGTTTGTTGGATTTCTTTTTGGGGGGAGCCATAGCTCTTTTTCAGAGCCTTTGTGCTACCAATAACGTGGAAGCCACCTAAACGTCAATTAACATAATGGACCTGAGTGATCACCTATTTTTTTGTGGCTTGAGCTGAATGCTATTGGTAGCAAGTTGGGATATGAAACATTTTGGATCAGTGTACATTTGCCCTGTGCTCTATTTTGTGCACTTCCATTGGGGTTTCACTTCCATCTCCGAAATATGTGATTCAGTTAAAAACCCTGATGCATCCATTCACTAAGGAGGCAGCAGAATTACTCTGGACTCCGTGCCACTGAGCAACTGAATTCTGGACCATAGGTCGCATTAGAAGCTGAGTGCTCGATTGAACCTGCTGATAGGGCCAAGACTGAAGACATAGAGATTGACTGCTCAGAAGAATGAGAAACCCAAGGTCAATGGTGATGAGAAACCCAAATGCTCTGAGGCTCCGGCTAAACCTGAGGAGAGTGTAGCTCTAGAGGTGGAGCATTTGCTAAGAAAAGAAGAGGAAGTTGGTTGTGAAAGACCCAAAGAATGGTCCGGTGGCCATGAAAGTAAGAGAAATCATCTGGTCTTTCAGTGCACGGTGGATGTGCCCAAAGACTTGAGAGGAGCCTGTGCAAGTCAGACGGTGCATGAAAAACTCCATAGGAGCATTTAAAGTATCTTTTGCTGCAAAGGTTAATCGATTGTTGGTAGTTTTTGCAAGTGAAGCCACAGAAGTGGCTATCCTGAGTGACATACCCTTACAATGTGTTCCTATGAAGTGGATGATCATGTTAAAGAATAAAAAGCTGCCAGATGCATAAAGATTACGAAGCAGCTGACCGCAGTATTTCAGGAAGTCATGGTAATGAAAGAGAGTTAATTGGGCACGCCATACATAAACTCAGAAGCAACGTTCAGCAAGCTAGAAGAATCCCGGGTATCACAGCAATCAAATTCGAAGAAGATAAGGAAACATTTCAAATTTATGGAGAGATTATGGAAGCCGTGAAGAGAGCTCGGAATTTATTGGAACTTGTGGAAGATTTTATCCAGGTTCCCAGAAATCTTGTTGGGAAAGTGGTTGGAAAGAATGGAAAAATCATCTTGGAGTTCATGAATAAATTTGGAGTTGTGAGAATGAAAATTGCAATGTATATTGAAGCCAAGATACTCTGTGAAGTTGGTATGGATCAGTTTTTCATTGTGGGAATGAAAAAAAGTGTTGGAAATGTATGGGTTCCTAAAGAATATCATATTGCATACCTAGAAGAGGTGAAGCAAGTAAAATTGGAAGGACAGAAGATTGAGGAACAACTTTGTTAAGTTGGTATGAGGCGGTAACTGCTTTTGGGCTGTGGCCCAGAGAAAGAGAAGTGTGATGCATCTGAGGAATGTATTTCCTCGTATGTCAACAGTGAAAGGAGCTGAGGTCATAGAGGACCCAATTACACATCGGGCTATGGTACGAACTGTGAACTATTCAAGCTCGCTGAAACTAAATCCAAAAGAAGGGATAAATTGGGTGACTGGTCTCTAGTTTGTTATGGTGATATGAAAATGTGTCTACATAGAGAAAGCCAAGATGCTCTGAGAGAAGAGGCCATAGTAGGTCTGCAAAAAGAGAATGTGGAGGATCTAGATAGCCAAAAGGTGTGATGACTGAGTCAGAGAATTGCTTAACAAAAAGGGTTTAATGACATTGACTCATGTGTCTCAGGAGTGGGAAGATCAAATTCACCAGAGAAGTCTCTCTGGTTTGGTAACGAAAGGTGTCAAGACCCACGGCTTTGGGCAGAGGGGGGAAGTATGTGACATAGAAGAGGGTATGTATCTCAGTGGTGGTTTTCCTCTGGTATGTAAACCTAGAATGTCTATGCTGGTATCTGTATTGAACTGATTGAAATGATTTTTGTTAAGGCATTCAAAGGGCCAGCTTTACAGATAGTTGGAGAGATTGGTGGGTCTGGCTATCTACATACCTCTGCCCACGAGTGTGTCTCATGTTTTCAAAATGGTGTCTGTTTGTTTGAGAAATGGTCAATATGTTGAGGCTGCTATGCCTTTTGGGAGTAATCCCTGAGAGACGGGGATTAGCTTGTTCTGACCAGGAACAGATGCCTTACCGTATTTATGCAGAGGGCCTATGTTATTTTGTTGGAGAGCCGGTTGAGGTGGAAAAAAGAAACATGCTGGCACCCTAAAGAGAAAGTGCTCCTGTCTGCTACTTAAACAAGCATGCTGAGTGAATAACCCCATCACAGGGACATTAACTTTTATTACTCTGATCGTTTGTATAATCCATTGCAATGCACAAGCAGGGGTGACATCTTTATTAAATTGGTGAATTCTTGATGGCGAAAAGTACCACCTCATTAGTAGTTTTGTATGTGTCTCTAGAAGAGTGGCACTAGAAGAGTGTTGCTTTTAAGCTTTTTTTTACCACATTTCTTCTGAGATCTGTTGCTTAAGTTCCTTCTCCCAAGCAAGAATATAATTGTTTTTTTCAAATTTGGCATCTTTTATTATATGATGATATAGCTTAGTACTACTCCAGACTGCATTGTTGGTTGGGTTACAGAATAGGGGGTCTATAAGTTCAGGTAAAGGGTTCTTATTTTTAAGTAGATTACGCAGGGCTTCTCTAATAGATAATACAATTTTAAAATCAGTATCGGGAATTTTATATTTAGTTAGGAATTTAATGGAAATTTTTTTAATTTGGGTGTATTTATTTAATTTGTGTGATTTATGTGTTAGGTATTTCCAGGCTTGTATTGTTGCTGTTAGGGTGGGAGGATCAGGGAAAGTTAAAGAAGGGTTGGATATATGGGAGATAAAATTTTTAAGGGGACGATAATTATTAAATGAAAGTTCCAGATCCATCCAGGGAAATTAATATGCTTCTTTGATCCAATATTGACTTTGTTTAATTAAGTTGGTGATATAATACCCATAAAGGTCTGAAATTCCTATACCCCCCCCCCCCCACTCTTATGTTTGGTAATATATATTTAGAAATTCTTGCTCTTTTGTTTTTCCATATGAAATCATTTAGAATTTTTTGTAGGGGGTTAATAGTTTGGGGTGACATAGGTAGTGGGATGGATCGGAATAGGTAATGGATTTTAGGTAGGGTTATTAATTAGTTTAAATGTGAGTAATCTCCCCAGCCAAGATAGATCGTATTTTTGGGCATGCTTGGTCATTTTTTATTTTTTTTCCAATGATCTATTTATGTTGGTGCTAACCATAGTTTGAGGGTTTTTTTTAGTTATTTGTATTCCTAAATAATCTATGGATGAGTCTTCCCAAGTAAAGGAGGAGTGGGATTTGATAGAATTTGTAGTTGGGTGATCAAGATGGAATGATAGTAACTTAGATTTCTTTGGGTTTAATTTGTAATATATTTGTGAATATGTATCTAGGATCTACAAGTACAGTATGTCCTGCCTACAGTCAAGCATGGTGGTGGGAGTGTCATGGTTTGGGGCTGCATGAGTGCTGCCGGCTGTGGGGAGCTACAATTCATTGAGGGAACCATTAATGTCAACATGTACTGTGACATACTGCAGCAGAGCATTATCCCCTCCCTTCGTATTTCAACATGATATTCACCCCAAACACACCTCCAAGACAACTTCTGCTTGGCTAAACAAACTGAGTGTAAAGGTGTTAGATTTTCCACGCATGTCTCCAGATCTAATGCCTTTTCAGATTCTGTGGAGCATGCTCAAACTTAAGATGGAGGAGCACAAGGTCTCTTTCCACCAGTTCTGTGATGAAGCTCTAGTGAATGCTGTGCCAAAAAAAGTGTGTTAAGGCAGTGCTGGAAAATAATGCTTGTCTCACAAAATATTGACACTTTGGGAACAATTTGCCTATTGTCACTTAGGGGTGTACTCACTTTTGTTGCCAGCGGTTTAGACATTAATGGCTGTGTGTTGAGTTATTTAGAGGACACCAAATTTACACTGACTACTTTACACTATATCACTGTCATATCTTCAGTGTTGTCTATGTTTTTGTACTCTATACAGTAGAAGAAGCTATAACAAAGTATATTGGCCCCATGGCAGCCAAAAGGACACTTATTTGGCCTCATCTGGGTGAGTGGAGCCCATGGATACAGTTGCTATGTAAGATGAGAATTTTTCTGATTTACACACCAAGTGCAGATCACTAACGTGATGTGAAAAGGGCCCTAGATCGCTGGTGGGTGAGGGTAAGAGTAGCTGATATTGCTGCTTTTTTTCGGTCTGAATAAAAAAATTACTGTCATTTTTGTTTTATAAGACACACCCCAAATTTAGAGAAAAAAAAAGGTAAAAAAAAATGGGGTCCATCCTATAATCTAGTGGTGTCTTACTGGGGGAATGGCAGCAGCGGTGGTGGAGTGGGGTCACAGGAGGCAGGGGCGGTGGTGGAGTAGGCCAATGCGGTGGGGCGGGTGTCCCAAATGCTTGCTGCGGGCGCTGTGAGGCAGGGAAATACAGAAACTGTGGCAGTGCGGGCTTAAAAGAAATGGCGCCTGGAGTTGGCGCATGCGCAGATTGAGATCTTGTCTGCGCACGTGCCACCTCCGGGAACTATTTTCCACATCAATGAGCCGAGACGGCACATCCGCAGAATAGATCTTGAGGCAAGAGCTCTATCAACACACGCGTCATTATTTGATGCTCGCACCGCTGACATTTTCAGGATGGCCCCTACCTCACTACCCGCAGCAAGCACCAGCACAGCACCCACAGCATTGCCCCTGCCTCCTTTGACCATTCACCACAACTCCCGGTAAGCTACATTCGCCTTATAAGACTCACCCCTCATTTTCCTCCCACATTTTTAGAAGAAAAAGTGCGTCTTATAATCCGAAAAATACGGTAGGTTGGGTACTGAAAATTAACCTTGTGCGATTATACTTCCACAATAAGGTCAAGGAGAAGGTCTTTCAGCCCCCATTGATAATAACATGTTTTTAGGAAGCATCACTATAATCTTTTTTTACGCTGTTCTGGCTTCTGAACTACATTAGCTCAGATTCCTGACCTAGATACATTCTAAAAGCAAATATCTTTTGACTGTAAATGTGTCAGGTATTTGCATTTACTACGAAAACGCAAGTGCATGAAATCAATCTATATATGACAATGGGCTGTGTCTGGTATTCATAGCTAATTAGCAATAATGCAAAGTACAGATAGCTGTTCATTGGTATGTTAAAGCATGGAGGAGCCACACCCAGGTCATTACCAGCAATCACTGACGCACCTTTCTGTTGCATTTTTATTTCCAGTATGTCATTTACTTGGCTACAACTAATACAGTCACAGACGTTTATTTATGGTGGTAACTTCCCAAATTAGGGAAACCTTCTGGGTCAGATCTGCAGATATGTGTGGGGAATAATGTGGGCTCGCCGCTTGAGCCTGCGTTAAAGAGCCATATACGACCTATGCTGGCAGCCCCTTTGTATTCACTGACCAATGAATTCCTAGATGTGCTCGATGGAGACACGTCCGGTTATGCTGCAGCCATGGGAGCACGTTTAGACCACAAAGGCTGCTTACAGTAGTACGAGCAACATGTGGCCTGGAGTTTTCATGTTGAACAATGTCTCAAGGGACACTTTGGAGATAAGAGCCAAGACACAGATTCTTCCACCAAATGAAATGTAAAGCTCAGCTGGTAGTACACCTTAGGTTGGAGTCACACTTGCGTGTGACTCGTGCGAATATCGGATCGCACTGCCCGGACCGGCTGGCTTCTCTTCTGCCAGGATCGGCTCCGTTGTATGTATTTCTATGATGCTGACCTGCTCCTGTCAGTGCGATCCGATACTCTCACGAGTCATACACAAGTGTGACCCCAGCCTTAAATGAAGACTAGAGGGGTCCGGCTACCATACAATATGCCCCCCCCACGCACACCATAATCTTAGGTGGAGGGGCCGGTGTGACAAATCATATCAAAGGTAACGCTGAGCTGTTAGTGCACCTGGAATGAAGATTACAGCGGTCCGGCTACTGTATATTATGCCACTCGAGACCATAACCCTAGGATTAGTGTGACATTTTCTCATGAAGGCCTCTTCATGCATTTGTGTGTAGACTGGATGTTGCATACCAAGCCTAATGTGTGAAACATTTTAACTTGCAGTACAGAATGAATCAATAGTGGCATCAGTGGGGCGGCCACGTCACTAAAGTGTCCCAGGATCCATTTCTCAACATGACAACGCAAGGCGGCATGTTGCTTGTACTACAGTGAGCATCTATAAAAGGGTTATCTAGGCTTGAGGTGCAAGTCTGCAGTCACTGTGTGTGACTGCAGATTTTGTGAATCCACACAGTATGTGCCGTCAGCATACTCCGATGCAGGGAGCGGGTGGTTATGTGACCACAAGTATGCGATTTGCATACTTCTGGCCACATTCCGACTAGCCGGGTCTGGCCTTGCTCAATTCACTTGTACTGAGTGGGCACGTCTAGTCGGTATGTGACCACATAAATGCAAATCCCTTCATTGTGGTCACAAGCTCGCCTGCTTCCAGCACTGGTACTGGAAAATCCTGACAGTGCACACACTGTAAGGATTCACAAGTCTGCAGTCACAGAGTGACTGCAGACTTGCACCCAAAGCCTGGACAACCCCTTTATGGCTGCTCACAGTAGCCCATGCAACATGTGATACATTTAATGGCCTAACATGCTACCATGGCCTGCAGTCCATGGACTTGTCTCACACCAAGGACATCTGGAAAGACAGGAGCTGCCAGCAGTGGATCTTCATGATTTGCGAAGGTGCATTCAGTGGCAGAACCTTCCTCGGACAACCATTAATAACGTCAGTGACAGCGGCTGAGGCTGTTCGTGCTGGGATATCTCCATGTGGCGCAGATTCCAGACTGAAGAAATTGAGAGGTTTACAAAATTTTATTTCCATATTTTTATTTTCATATTATTAACATGTCATTTCATCCTATGATTTTCATAATTTTTCCATCTTAGTGTTGCAATTTCAATGTTGAGGATTGTTTAGTGAGTAGGTGTGCCTGTGAATAAAGTGCATAGTGCAATGTCCACACTATATAACTATATACAACATAATACTATATACACAAGTTCACACTATAAAGTATAGTAAAGCATATATAGGACATGGGATGTGCCGAGGCCCTGCCGTATACATCATTTACGAAAAACTGAGCCTATACCGCATGTACATCACAAAGGAGACAGACTCTAGTGGCTGTATGTATCACATAAGAGACCGACTCTGATGGCTGTGTATGTATAATATAGAGGATAAAGGCTGCTGAGTGCATACATATCATATAGTGGATACAGGATGCTGGCTACATGTATATATATAGAAAAAAAGGAGCCAGCACGATCTGAAATTGGCATGCATCATATAAAGTGAAAATTCACAGATTTATTCCAACTGTACTATAATAAAAATAAAAAAATAAAAAAATGAGATTTTTAGCAAATAATTGATCAATTTTTTGAGCCACCCCTGCCAACGTCACGGCAAATCTCAATAGGGGGGTCCTACTCTATATTCTGTATTTCATGTGCCATGCGGCCTCCTAGATAAAGTTAAAAGCAGAACCATAATGGAGCACACATACCTGTAACCTGTATATAGCCGCTTCCATGTTGCAAAAAAGGCAATTGTGGATAGAGACCAGCCCAGGTCCCAGCATGTGGAGCAAGCTCTACACATACCAGGACTATATCAGAACTGACCCTCCCAGTGCCACACAGCAACCATTGATAAAGGCGGACCAGATCCAAGTATGGTGCTTAATTAGCAATGCCTGTGGAAAGGGTGAGGCAACTGAATGTGAACAGCTACCAACAGGAGGAATATATTGCAAACCAAGATCAGGCGTACATAGCATGGTGGTGACCGGCCACCAGAATTTGTAGCATAACTACAACCAAGCAGAGAGAGGGGAGCCAGCACGATCTTAAAATGGCAGGCATCATATAAAAAGTGCAAATTCACAGAATTATTCCAACTGTACTGTAATATAAATGAGATTTTTAGCAAATAATTGATCAATTCTTTGAGCCACCCCTGCCAACGTCACGGCAAATCTCAATAGGGGGGTCCTACACTATATTCTGTATTTCATGTGCCATGCGGCCCCCTAGATAAAGTGCTATGCTAGTGCCATGCTATGCACGCCTGATCTTGGTTTGCAATATATTCCTCCTGTTGGTAGCTGTACACATTCAGTTGCCTCACCCTTTCCACAGGCATTGGTAATTAAGCACCATACTTGGATCTGGTCCGCCTTTATCAATGGTTGCTGTCTGGCACTGGGAGGGTCAGTTCTGATATAGTCCTGTTATGTGTAGAGCTTGCTCCACATGCTGGGACCTGGGCTGGCCTCTATCCACAATTGTCTCTTTTGCAACATAGAAGCGGTTATATATACAGGTTACAGGTATGTGTGCTCCATTATGGTTCTGCTTTTAACTTTATCTAGGAGGCCGCATGGCACATGAAATACAGAATATAGAGTAGGACCCCCCAATTGAGATTTGCCGTGACGTTGGCAGGGGTGGCTCAAAGAATTGATCAATTATTTGCTAAAAATCTCATTTATATTACAGTACAGTTGGAATAAATCTGTGAATTTGCACTTTTTATATGATGCATGCCATTTTCAGATCGTGCTGGCTCCCCTCTCTCTACATGTATATATAGTATAGAGGACAAAGGCTGCTGGCTGCCTACATATAATATAAAGGATACAGGCTGTGCATACAGTCTGCTGACTGATTATATATATAATACAGAGGATGCTGGCTGCGTATATGATACAAAGAATACAGGCTGCTGGATGAGTATATATAAAATATAGGATACAGGCTGATAGCTGTATATACTGTATAATATAGAGGACACAGGCTGCTGGCTGCATACATATAATATAGAGGATACAGGCTGTGTATACAGTCTGCTGACTGATAATATATACATAATATAGAGGACACTGGCTGTGTATATGATACAGAGAATACAGGCTGCTGGATGAGTACCGTATATATAAAATATAGGATACAGGCTGATGGCTGTATATACTGTATAATATAGAGGATACAGGCTTATGGCTGTGTAAATAGAATATACAGCGGGCTGCTGTGTGTATATATTATAGAGGATACAGGCTGCTGGCTGTATATAAAAAATAGGGAGTACAGGCTGTTTATATAATAGAGAGGATACAAGCTACATATAGTATATACAGATCCACACTATATACATATGGTAAGCACACACATACATTAATACAGGATATATTGTAGACATGCATATACTGTTTGGCGCTGTGTATGAGCCAGAAGACAGATACACACAGATTATGCTCACCAGGCACAGGCAGCTCCAACACTGAAGGCTTCTAGGCAGAAGATTCAAATGTAGCCCTGGTGCACTTGGTGGTATTGGAGGATCCTCTCTCCTTGCGGCAACATAATTTTGCTTACGGTATGGTCCAGCTTGTACTGCAGATGGCGGCCTCTTTAGTACAAACCACATAAATTGAAAAAAACAAAACAAAACGGACAGTGCATCGAGGTTTTAAGGACTGTCCATAAATTTATGAATGGTTGGCAACCCAGATAGCATATCAGTTTTTCGGCAACACATGTGCTTGACGATTCATTGGAGAAATGCTGTTCACGTAGACAGATAATCAGGAAAGTGCTCGTTCCCAATAATCATCCTTCATAAATGGGCCTTAAAGGTGATGTCTAGGCTAAGGCTACAAGTCTGCAGCCTCTCATTGCGCACTATGAGGACTCTTCAGGAGGTTATATGAGCAAAAATATGTGGTTTGCCTACATGCGGTCATGTACCGACCAGATGGGCGCAGCCTCGCTCAACGCAACTGTATTGAGCAAGGCCTGATAAAGTCTAGTTGGAATGTGGCCAGAAGTATACAGATCACAGAGAAGCTTGCTGTGCCCACAATGTGAGGATTCACAAGTCTGCAGTCATATAAAGTGACTGCAGATTTGTAATCGGAGGCCAGACAAATCTTTTAGCTGTGCAGTGATTTGTTTCACATTCCTCTGCAAAGGAAGGTCAGAGAAGGTCAATCTTGATATTCATATGTCGATTTGAACCCATGTAAAACTGAATGCAGATTTAGGCCGTGCACTGAAAATCTGCAATAAACTGCAGTACAGTTTAGCAAACCCTAATCACATTCATCTGCAAAATCCACACCAATTTGAGAGCATATCTGACCTGAAATTTAGGATATGTCTGCAGGAGAATAATCCGTTGGGGCAAAAACCATTACAGATTTTGTTGCAGAAACGCGGACGGAATCGTGTAACAAGAATCTTTCACCAGAGAATGGCCAATAACAGACGTACCTTAAAATTAATATAAAGCTCCACAGGGAAAGAGAGTAGGGAAAAAAGAGTGATCAGGCAGTACTGCTTATATTTAGGTACACACTGTTCTTTCACTGCATTAACTGCACATGGCTGGGTATGGTATCTTTCTTTCCTTCAGGACTGTGCCCCAACGTGCGTTTCACTGTTTAAGCAGGCTTATTTGGCAGCTAAAGCGGGCTTTACACGCTACGAGATCGCTACAGAAATCTCGTTGGGGTCACGGATTTTGTGACGCACATGCAGCCGCTGTAGCAATCTCGTTGTGTGTGACTCCTAGGAGTGATTTTGGATCATTGCAAAAACATCCAAAATCGCTCCTCGTTGACATGGGGGTCCATTCTCAAATATCGCTGCTGTCGCGTGGACGAAGTTGATCCTCGTCCCTGCGGCAGCACACATCACTACATGTGACGCCGCAGGAACGAGGAACCTCTGCTTACCTGCCACACGCCAGCAATGAGGAAGGAGGTGGGCGGGATGTTCGTCCCGCTCATCTCCGCCCCTCAGCTTTGATTGGCCGGACGCTTAGTGACGCCGAACGCACCTCCCCCTTGAGGGAGGGATTGTTCGGCAGTCACAGCGACGACGACAACCAGGTAAGTGCGTGTGACGCTGCCGTAGCGATAATGTTCGCTGCGGCAGCGATCACCAAATATCGGCATAACGATAGGGGCGGGTGCTATCACGCTCGCTATCGCTAGCATCGGCTAGCGATGTCACAGCGTGTAAAGCCCGCTTTACACTATAAATTATTTGGCAGCTAGAAGAAGCCAGTAAAACTGGTGAAATGCGCATTGTTGCTCACTCCCATAATATTTTTATCTTATTAATACACATGTAAAAAAATTGTTGCAATACAGATCTATTTTAATATAGTTAAGTAACAGTCATTTCTTTTTACATTTATGTTTTTACAAGACTTGCTATTATTGGTCGGATGACCTGTTGGCTTTATACAATAAAATGGCGTCTGGTTCCCCCTCAGCTGTGAACTGGATAACTAAGGGTGATTGCCCAGTTCATAGCTGGTTCAAGAAAAAGAATAATTTCACTGCACTGATTGATTGTAATGCAAAAAAAATCAAATTTATTGAAGCGACTGTGAAGTCATTCGACGTTTCGACCCCACCTGGGTCTTCGTCAAGAGTTGCTTAAAGATGGGTGCCTGGGATATGGAAGTTGAGTGAATTAAAGTGTTGGAAAATAATACCTTGAGGATAAAGGTCCTGGGTTTAGCCGGCGCAGCAGCGCTGTGGCTGGTGATATGGTGTATCCTGTTCATAGCTGGGCAGCCACAGTGTAGGAAATGCCGCAGAACACTGACTGCAGTCTCCAATGGCCTGGGGCTGCTGTATTCCCAGTAAGTGTTGTGCTCAAACACGTAGACACCAACAAATAAAAATGGCAGCCCCCATTGACTGCAAAAAAAAGGTTAAAATATTACATTTCATTTACCGTATTTTTCGCTTTATAAGACGCACCTGATTATAAGACGCACCCCCAAATTTGGTGAAGGAAAAGAGAATTTTTTTAATGTTAAATGGGGTCCATCTTATAATGTCAGTGTCCGTCTAACAAATCATATAGAGTATATGTCCCTCATAGCCCCCCCATCCTAAAATTAGCCCCCTTAATCTGGATATGGCCCCCTTATATTGAATATAGCCCCCTTGTACTGGCACACGTTCCCCTGTGCTGGCTATGGCCCCCTATGGATTGCACACGTTCCCTGTGCTGCCTATGGCCCCCTATGGATTGCACACGTCCCTCTGTGCTGCTTATGGCCCCCTATGGATTGCACACGTCCCTCTGTGCTGCCTGTGGCCCCCTATGGATTGCACACATTCCCCTGTGCTGCCTATGGCCCCCTATGGATTGCACACGTTCCCCTGTGCTGCCTATGGCCCCCCTATGGATTTCACACGTTCCCCTGTGCTGCCTATGGCCCCCCTATGGATTGCACACATTCCCCTTTGCTGCCTATGGCCCCCTATGGATTGCATACGTTCCCCTGTGCTGCCTATGGCCCCCTATGGATTGCACACGTTCCCCTGTGTTAGATATCGCCCCCATGCTGCTGCCCATAGTAAAATAAAACACTCTTTCCTTACCTCCCGCAGCGTTGATCTCCCTCCTGTCTCCCTCCGTGCTTCTGTTCCGCCACTTCCTGGTTCTTGGTACCGGTCATGTGATCGGCACAGCAGAGTGAGATCATCGCTGCGTGCCTGCCTGATCACAGTGGAAGCAGGGACACAGGGGAGAAACGCTGGAGGGGGTAAGTAAAGCTTTTTTATTTTAGGATGAGCAGCAGTATGGGGGCCATATCTAACACAGGGGGCGCAAGCTCATATAATATGCATCGCTCCCCCAGCCCGTCACTGTGGTGCGGTTTCAGCACCACGGTGATGGACAGCAGCTGTGCATATTATATGAGCGGGAGCAGGAGATCTAACGCTGCCGCCCGCAGCGTTCACCTGCACCCAGCAGCCTTCCAGAGCTGCTGCCCACCTCCCCCGGACCCTGCAGTGTGTATATATATACCCCCCCTCCCCCCGTATATTCGGCTTATAAGACGCACCCCCTACTTTCCCCCAAAATTTGGGGGAACAAAAGTGCGTCTTATAAAGCTCAAAATACGGTATATTGAAAATAATATCAAAAAATATTACAAAAAAAAAAAAAATGTGATCCCTTTTAAAGGGTCAATAATTACTTTTAGGTTTGATACTTCCAATAGGTGGCACTGGAGTTCCAATCTGCTCTAAAGAGGTTATTGGCATATTTCATTCTAAACAAATTTTTTAAACTTTTTGGTGCCAATTTTTTTTTTTATGCAACTATTACCATAAAAAATATCCTAAAAAAACAGAAAATAGATCAGTTTGATGTTTACTATTTCCTGTATCCTAGGATGGACATACACAGTAGATGCCCGTGAGCTAAATGCCCATCCAGCCAACAGCTCTCTCTTTCTACCAGTACAAATACACATCCGACCAAGCGTGTGTTCTGTATGGGAAGGGGAAAATAAGCTGCAGATGATGACCTACCTTCCCTGAGAACAAAAAGATTCAGCAAGGTTAACCCCTTCATGACTGGGCCTTGATGACCAGAGGAACAAAAATTACATTATAAGCTGGATTTACATTTTTGTTTCTTAGTCTACTTTTATTAATATATTGTTTTACTTATTCAGTTTCTTTTTCTTTTTTTTAGGGTTGTGATACATACAGCAGGTCTTTGTAATTTATCCAAATTAGAGTGGCCATTTTTTATTTTGTAATTCCTCTGTAGTAATAAATGAGCAGAAGCAAGGTATAAAAACTCACCTTTTTGTTTTTTTATATTCTTTTTGGGTCATTGGTTTAATCTACCAATTATGGCTGAATGTGTTATAGCAGCACTTGTGCTAAGCTATATACCGTATATACTCGAGTATAAGCCATCCCGAAAATAAGCCAAGGCACCTAATTTTACCACAAAAAATCTGGGAAAACTGATAGACTTGAGTATAAGCCTAGGGTGGGAAATGCAACAGCTATTGGGAAATTTAAAAAATAAAAATAGATACCAATAAAATGTAATGTGCCCCATCCTTGTCCCCTGTAGTAATGTGCCCCAACCTTGTACCCTGTAATAATGTGCCCCATCATTGTCCCCTGTAGTAGTGTGCCTCAACCTTGTCCCCTATAGTAATGTGCCCATCCTTGTGCCCTGTAGTAATGTGCCCATCCTTGTGCCCTGTAGTAATGTGCCCATCATTGTGCCCTGTAGTAATGTGTCCAATCTTGTGCCCTGTAGTAATGTGCCTAATCTTGTGCCCTGTAGTAATGTGCCCAACCTTGTGCCCTGTAGTAATGTGCCCAACCTTGTGCCCTGTAGTAATATGACCAATCTTGTGCCCTGTAGTAATGTGCCCATCATTGTGCCCTGTAGTAATGTGCCCATCCATTAGTAGTGTCCTCATACTGGTCCCCTTCTTGTCCCCCTATTATACTGTTGCTCACATACACACACAAATAATTCTTCTCACCTGTCCTCTGTTCCCTAGGTGTCCTCTTACCTGCTTCCTGCGGACTGTAGGCACAGAGACTGCTCGATGATCATGGCAGGTGCAGGGGGCTGCTGTCAGCGCTTTATTTACTTCAGTTGAATTATTTGCGGCGCCGCAAATTATTTAACTGAAATATAGTAGTGACATAAACCTCGGCCCAGTGTACCGCGCAAGATCATCGAGGGGTTTATGTGTCAGCGGTGCGCAAGAAGCAGGTAAGAGGACACGGAGTAGAAGCCAAGGGGAGCTTTTTCAGCATAAACAAATGTGCTGAAAATGTTGGCTTATACACGAGTATATATAGTACTACTACTGTAGCTAGGGCAGCACGGTGGCTATGTGGTTAGCACTGTAGTCTTGCAGTGCTGGGGTCCTGGGTTCAAATCCCACCAAGAACAACACCTGCAAGGAGTTTGTATGTTCTCCCCGTGTTTGTGTGGGTTTCCTCCCACACTCCAAAGACATACAGATAGGGAATTTATGTTGTGAGCCCAAATTGGGACAGTGTTGCCAATGTATGTAAAGTGCTGTGGAATAAATAGAGCTATATAAGTGAATAAATATTATATTATTACTACTGTAATACTCCAGTTCTGTTACTCGCCAGCGCTGTCACTCAAGGAGGAGAGCCCACCCTGCCAGAAACAGGAAGTAAGGAGACATCGGCGCTGTGAGCTGCTCAAGAGACATCTTGAAAGTAATTTACTAAGAGATTTTTCTGTAATTTTCAGTAATCCCACTCAACAAAGCTCGGGTCAATGTCTCTTCTTATTCAGCCGTTAACATAAAACAGTACACTGCAGTTATCATGACAGCAAAAAATACACTCATCACACCAATGTCATATTTGGGATTTATTTGAGTGGATGTTGCATACAGCATATAGGGGGAGTCTAGTTTCACAAAATGGAAGACACTACATGGATCGGTTGCTAAAAAAAAGCAAAAATGGAAAAAATGGTGCCGGAAATAAACGTAGTAAAAGTCTTTTGAACAGTGGATACTTGGGACATCACTGTGAGAACTTGAGGAACAATGTCTCTTCCCTTGCATATGGCTCTTTCAAGCTTTCCTGTAGTAGTGTCAAGGAAGGGAAACACAATGTGCAAAAATGTAAGACACAAAAATACCTTAAGATGGTCTATGGACAACATTTGTAACGTCAGACGACTGCCATATAAGACTAGAACAGTCCGTGAAATACTTGTGAAGTTTCTCGTTGTGACATTGGATGGTTGATCACAACTTAAAATCCCTTTTCCCAATGTAGGAACCTGATGACGCTACGCTGAGATACAGAATTGAATAATCTAAAATATATTATAGTGTTTTTATCTTTCAATATAATTTTAGAACTACTCTGGTATAAAAGGCAAACAACACCTTCCAGTCTAACAAGCATGGTAGAAATGAGCAGCTATGAAGTATTTCATACTTTTCCTGGGAGTAGCAAAATCTGCTCCCTAAAGTGTATTCCTCTGTCTGGCAATCCATAGCAATAACACTTGAAAGCAGAGTGACTCTCGTTTTCCCTTTGGAAACACTTGTCATTGACACAGAAGGTTGTTTGCATCCAGGACACAGGACATTACAAAGGTACACTAGATTCTTAGGATATCTATGCTGCAGAACATCGGACAACAATCTGGTGTGGAGTGAGATCGGTTATGCTTCGAATTCTAGTCCTACGCCCATCTTGTGACCTCCGCCATTGATGTTCTTGCCATCGAGCAGCGTGGAAAGTGTTAATTTGATACCTGTAAAAAAAAAAATATACATTTATTATTTCTAGATCCATTATCTCGGTAAGTAAAGGATCCACCTTCTAATGTACATACCATACACATTATGTAAATCTGTGCACAACTAACCTGGAAATAGCAATGGATTGCATAACCTGTACTGCCTGTGTGCACATAATGACTCCTAGGCAAACATCCAGAAATGTACTATAGCTACACAGCTGTCAAGACTAAGCCATATCTCATGCCATGGTAGACATGCCAGCACCATCAGGTTTGGTTGACAGTAATGTGTATGCGGGCCCTGACCAACTGACTGTTGGAGGAGTTAAAGGGAACCTGTCACCAGATTTGGGGCCTATAAGCTGCAGCCCCACCAGTGGGTTCTTACATACAGCATTCTAACATGCTGTGTATAAGAGCCCAGGCCGTTGTGTAGAACGTAAAAATGACTTTATAATACTCACCTAAACGGTCGCTGCGGTGGAGCTGGCGCCTCCGTTCTCCGGGTGCAGCGCCTCCTCTTTCAGCCATCTTTGCCCGCCTTCTTCTGAAGTCGGGGTGCATGATGCATCCTACGTCATCCACACTCGCCGGCATTGTGGTCCAGCGCAGACACACTTTGATCTTAGAGCAGAAAGTATTGTACTGCGCTTGCGAGGGACCGGCAAGTGTGTAGGACGTGGAAAGAGTCATGCACACAGGCTTCAGAAGGATGACGAAGATGGCCGAAAGAGGAGGCACCGGCACCAGGGAACGGAGAAGCCTATATGACCCAACTCCACAGCAGCGACCGTTTAGGTCAGGGGTGGGGAACCTTTTTTCTGCCAGGGGCCATTTGGAAATTTCTACCAACCTTCGGGGGCCGCACAAAACTATCAACTTGAAAATTACCCTAATATATTTGGTCAAACAATTAACTCACTGTGGCGGCTGGAGCTTCTACTCTTTGGTGCAGCTGTAATATTAGGTGATGTTGATCTTGTTGCATTTCCAGATTTGAGTTGGCTGGGACTGCTGTATATACATCACAGGGGACGGTTGGGAGAAATATAGATCACTGGGGAGGCTGGGGGCATAGACATCACTGGGGGGTACATACATCATTGATGGGGAGCACAGACATAGCTGGGGGGGCATAAACATTGCTGGGGAGGGCTGGGAGGAATATATATCACTAGGTAAGCAGCAGGGCATAGACGTCACTGGGGGTACATACTTCACTGGGGGTATATACACATCACTGGGTTGCACAGACATAGCTGGGGGGCACAAACGTTGCTGGGGTTATATACATAGCCAAGGGCAGACAGTCTTGGGTGATGCCAGAGGGACATAGACAGCCCTGGGGGCACAGAGAATGATGGGAGAGGCTGGAGGCACAGACAAACCTGGGGGATGCTTGGCGGGCACAGATGGCACAGAGAAGGATGGGAGAGGCTGAAGGCACAGACAGACCTGGGACAGGCTCGGGGCACAGAGATCACTGGGGAGACTGGGGAGGGGGCACAGAGATGACTGGGGATTGCAGAGGGCCACCGCCGCCGGGCACAGGTAGCTGCCGCCGGGTACAGGGAGCCATTGCCGGGCACAGGGAGCTGCTGCCGCCGCCTGGCACAGGGAGCTGCTGCCGCCGCCTGGCACAGGGAGCTGCTGCCGCCGCCTGGCACAGGGAGCTGCTGCCGCCGCCTGGCACAGGGAGCTGCTGCCGCCGCCTGGCACAGGGAGCTGCCGCCGCCTGGCACAGGGAGCCGCCGTCGAAGCCGGGAGAGCAGCCGCTGCCGGACACAGAGAGAGCCGCCGTAGCCACCGGGTACAGGGAGCCGCCGCCAGGTACAGGGAGCCGCCGCCGCCGGGCACAGGGAGCTGCCGCCACAGCCGGGAGAGCAGCCGCCACCGGGCACAGGGAGCCGCTGTCGAAGCCGGGAGAGCAGTCGCTGCCGGACACAAGGAGAGCCGCCGCAGTCGCCGGGTACAGGGAGCCGCCGCCAGGTACAAGGAGCCGCCACCGCCGGACACAGGGAGAGCCGCCGCAGCCAGGAGAGCAGCTGCTGCCTGACACAGGGAGAGCCGCCGGGTACAGGGAGCCGCCGCCAGGTACAAGGAGCCGCCACCGCCGGGCACAGGGAGAGCCGCCGGGTGCAGGGAGCCACCGCCAGGTACAAGGAGCCGCCGGGCACAAAGCGCTGCCCGGCACAGTAAGACCTGGGGGATGATTGGCAGTCAATCCTCTTGTTTGATTGTAGGGCACCTCACGCCGACCCCACCTACAAAGCACGTCCTCACGTAGGCAGTGCCAGCATGGGGACGTAGTCTTTCAGGTATAGGAAATGCAGCGTTCAGCATTGAACGCGCTGTGTGGGGTTTTAAAGGGCCAGCAGCCAGCAAGATGCGGCTGCCGCTCCAGCACTGCAGTCCCCCGGAATCAGCCCGGGGGCCGCAGAAAAAGTCGTCGCGGGCCGCATACGGCCCGCGGGCCAGAGGTTCCCCACCCCTGGTTTAGGTGAATATCATTAAGTGATTTTTACGTTCTACACAGAGGCATGGGCTCTTATGTACAGCATGTTAGAAAGCTGTATAGCCCAGTGGTGGTAGCTGTAGATTATAGGCCCCAAATCTGCTGACAGGTTCCCTTTAAAGGGAATCTGTCAGCAGGTTTTTGTTATGTAATTGAGTAAAGCATGCTGTATGGGTTAAAAAAAACAAAACAAAAAGAAAAATCAACTCTGCCTCTCTTATCAGACTCCATGCTGCTGTTTACTTATTACAAGCTTAATCACATAGTGATTATCATTGCTGTGACTAGCTGGCTTGTGCCATGTTGTCCTACACGCCCCCCTGCTATGATTGAGACTTCAATGCTAATGAACAATCTCTATAGAGAGCCTGGTGTGTGCAGGACAGCTCTCAGTTTTGCTGCTTTTCTAAATCTAAAACATCTGATCATATCAGAAAGGCTGCAGCCAGTAATCTAAATGATACATGGTTGGATTCAGAGTCTCTTTGCCTAAATCATGCTGCTCTCAGATGACATAGCAAAAAGCAAAAACCTGCTGACCGATTCCATTTAAAGACAATTTCCTATCTCTTTGGTGTCCCTGAAATAATTCACCAATGGAAATGTGTGGCAGCAGCTCTCTCACAAGTAACATAGGAACAATCAGCAGAGCAAACACTTCTGTGTATAGGAGAACTGGGAGAGATAGCTGCTGGCAGAACAATTGTCCAGCCATAGTACCACCATCTCATAAATGGAGATGCCTCTCAAGTGAATGGCCAAAAGGGACCATGTTGCTGCAACCTTGACTTCTTTTATTGGGCAAGTTCACAGCCAAATAAAAATCAGAATTGTATTTTCTGTGACTGAAACCAAGACTGAACACTGAGTATCTGCAGTGCATTTATAGTTTGCCCTGAAATCGAGAGGTTTAGACCCATAGATCACATCTGTAAAGCGCTGTGGAATTAATAGTCAAGATGGGGGAAGCCGTGGAAGTTCGGTTTGGCATATGCAGCTGAACCATACCACCATGGGTTTGGGCTTGGCCCAAACCACAATGGAAGTGACTGATTGGCAGCCATAAGCAAATCACTTTCGAGGGTGGGGTTTTTCCTTTTTTTTTTTTTTTGGTTGGTGCACTCTATATCTGATCACACTGCTGTTACCCCCAGTGCGAGCTGTTCACACACTGCAAGCGGCTCGCACTGGGCCAAGCACCGAGCGTACCCGAACACAGAGATGCTCGTGAGGAAATTTCATACGTATAGCGCCTGAACTTCGAACCGTTTTTGTTTTTTAAAAGTAGGTGTTTGGCGAAAACCTGAACCTTGGGTTCACTCATCTCTAATTAATAGAGCTTTTTATAAGTGAGTAAAACAGTCAATGTGGCTAAAGGCCCCGTCACACTAAGCAACATCGCTAGCAACATTGCTGCTGAAGCACGACTTTTGTGACGTAGCAGCGATGTTGCTGTTTGTGACATCCAGCAACAACCCCGCCCCTGCTGTGAGGTTACTGGTTGTTGCTGAATGGCCTGGACCATTTTTTAGTTGTTGCTCTCCCGCTGTGCAGCACAGATCGCTGTGTGTGACAGCGACAGAGCAACAACTGAATGTGCAGGCAGCAGGAGCCGGCTTCTGCGTACACTGGTAACCACGGTAAACATCGGGTAACCAAGAAGCCCTGTCCTTGGTTACCCGATATTTACCTTCGTTACCAGCGTCCGCCGCTCTCACTGCCAGTGCCGGCTCCTGATCCTTGCACGTGTAGCAGAGTACACATCGGGTAATTAACCCGATGTGCGCTGTAGCTAGGAAAGCAGGGAGCCAGTGCTAAGCGGTGTGCGCTGCTCCCTGCTCTCTGCACGTGTAGCTGCGTGCGCTGGTAACCAAGGTAAATATCAGGTTGGTTACTCGATATTTACCTTAGTTACCAAGCACAGCATCGCTTCAGTGCGTCGCTGCTGGCTGGGGCTGGTCACTGGTTGCTGGTGAGATCTGCCTGTGTGACAGCTCACCAGCAACCCGTGTAGCGATGCTCCAGCGATCCCTGCCAGGTCAGGTTGCTGGTGGGATCGCTGGAGCGTCTGACTGTGTGACCTCTCACCAGCGACCTCTAGCAACTTACCAGCGATCCCTATCAGGTTGTATCGTTGTTGGGATCGCTGGTAAGTTGTTTAGTGTGACGGTACCTTAATCCTTGTGTTTTCCATGCATAATCCCCAGGTAATAATTTAACACCAGAATTTTTTCAGCATAGTCACCAAAATCTGCCCAGAAAATAATTACTGTAATATTAATTTCCTTATGTTTCTTAGAACATATGATAAAAGGAGCCTATCAATGTAATGGTGCCTTCACAAATACTTTTAAAGCTGTTGTCAAACAAAGAAGAAGGGAATTTTGTTTACTTACCGTAAATTCCTTTTCTTCTAGCTCTAATTGGGAGACCCAGACAATTGGGTGTATAGGCTATGCCTCCGGAGGCCGCACAAAGTACTACACTTAAAAGTGTTAGGCCCCTCCCCTTCTGCCAATACACCCCCCGTGCTCCCACGGGCTGCTCAGTTTTGGTGCAAAAGCAAGAAGGAGGAAAAAAATAATTATAAACTGGTTTAACTTCAATCCGAAGGAAACTCGGAGAACTGAAACCATTCAACATGAACAACATGTGTACACAAAAAAACAGGGGCGGGTGCTGGGTCTCCCAATTAGAGCTAGAAGAAAAGGAATTTACGGTAAGTAAACAAAATTCCCTTCTTCTTTTTCGCTCTATTGGGAGACCCAGACAATTGGGACGTCCAAAAGCAGTCCCTGGGTGGGTAAAATAATACCTCGTAAGAGAGCCGTAAAACGGCCCTTTCCTACAGGTGGGCAACCGCCGCCTGAAGGACTCGTCCACCTAGGCTGGCATCCGCCGCAGCATAGGTATGCACCTGATAGTGCTTCGTGAAAGTGTGCAGGCTCGACCAGGTAGCCGCCTGACACACCTGTTGAGCCGCAGCCTGGTGCCTCAAAGCCCAGGACGCTCCCACGGCTCTGGTAGAATGGGCCTTCAGCCCTGAGGGAACCGGAAGCCCAGCCGAACGGTAAGCTTCGATAATTGGCTCCTTGATCCACCGAGCCAGGGTTGATTTGGAAGCCTGTGACCCTTTACGCTGGCCAGCGACAAGGACAAAGAGTGCATCCGAGCGGCGCAGGGGCGCCGTACGAGAAATGTAGAGTCTGAGTGCTTTCACCAGATCTAACAAGTGCAAATCCTTTTCACATTGGTGAAGTGGATGAGGATAAATAGAGGGTAAGGAAATATCCTGATTGAGATGAAAGGGGGGTACCACCTTAGGGAGAAACTCCGGAACCGGACATAGAACCACCTTGTCCTGGTGAAAAAAACAGAAAAGGGGCTTTGCACGACAACGCTGCTAGCTCAGACACTCTCCGAAGTGAAGTGACTGCTACTAGAAAAACCACTTTCTGCGAAAGGCGTGAGAGAGAAATATCTCTCATTGGCTCGAATGGTGGTTTCTGAAGAACCATCAGCACCCTGTTTAGATCCCAGGGTTCTAACGGCCGCTTGTAAGGCGGAACGATGTGACAAACACCCTGCAGGAACGTGCGTACCTGTGGAAGTCTAGCTAGGCGCTTCTGGGAAAACACAGAGAGCGCTGAAAATTGTCCCTTAAGGGAACCGAGCGACAAACCCTTTTCCCGTCCAGATTGAAGGAAGGACAGAAAAGTAGGTAATGCAAATGGCCAGGGAGAAAAACCCTGAGCAGAGCACCACGACAGGAAAATTTTCCACGTCCTGTGATAAATCTTGGCGGACGTTGGTTTCCTAGCCTGTCTCATAGTGGCAATGACTTCTTGAGATAACCCTGAAGACGCTAGAATCCAGGACTCAATGGCCACTTAGTCAGGTTGAGGGCCGCAGAATTCAGATGGAAAAACGGCCCTTGAGACAGCAAGTCTGGTCGGTCTGGTAGTGCCCACGGTTGGCCGACCGTGAGATGCCACAGATCCGGGTACCACGACCTCCTCGGCCAGTCTGGAGCGACGAGGATGGCGCGGCGGCAGTCGGCCCTGATCTTGCGTAATACTCTGGGCAACAGTGCCAGCGGAGGAAACACATAAGGGAGCTGAAACTGCGACCAATCCTGAACTAAGGCGTCTGCCGCCAGAGCTCTGGGATCTTGAGACCGTGCCATGAACGTTGGTACCTTGTTGTTGTGCCGGGACGCCATGAGGTCGACGTCCGGCACCCCCCAGCGGCAACAGATCTCCTGAAACACGTCCGGGTGAAGGGACCATTCCCCTGCGTCCATGCCCTGGCGACTGAGATAATCTGCTTCCCAGTTTTCCACGCCTGGGATGTGAACTGCGGATATGGTGGAGGCCGTGGCTTCCACCCACATCAAAATCCGCCGGACTTCCTGGAAGGCTTGTCGACTGCGTGTGCCGCCTTGGTGGTTGATGTATGCCACCGCTGTAGAATTGTCCGACTGAATTCGGATCTGCTTGCCTTCCAGCCACTGCTGGAACGCTTTCAGGGCAAGATACACTGCCCGAATTTCCAGAACATTGATCTGAAGCGAGGACTCATGCCGGGTCCACGTACCCTGAGTCCTGTGGTGGAGAAAAAACCGCTCCCCACCCTGACAGACTTGCGTCCGTCGTGACTACTTCCCAGGATGGGGGTAGGAAGGATTTCCCCTTCGACAATGAATTGGGAAGAAGCCACCACCGAAGGGAAGCTTTGGTCGCCTGAGAGAGGGAGACGGTCCTGTCGAGGGACGTCGGCTTCCTGTCCCATTTGCGTAGGATGTCCCATTGAAGAGGACGCAGGTGAAACTGCGCGAAAGGGACTGCTTCCATTGCTGCCACCATCTTCCCCAGGAAGTGCATGAGGCGCCTCAAGGGGTGTGACTGGCCTTGAAGGAGAGATTGTACCCCTGTCTGTAGTGACCGCTGCTTGATCAGCGGAAGCTTCACTATCGCTGAGAGGGTATGAAACTCCATGCCAAGGTATGTGAGCGATTGGGCCGGTGTCAGATTTGACTTTGGAAAATTGATGATCCACCCGAAACTCTGGAGAGTCTCCAGGGTAGCGTCGAGGTTGTGTTGGCATGCCTCTAGAGAGGGTGCCTTGATCAACAGATCGTCCAAGTACGGGATCACCGAGTGACCCTGAGAATGGAGGACCGCTACTACAGTAGCCATAACCTTGGTGAAAACCCGTGGGGCTGTTGCCAGGCCGAATGGCAGTGCCACGAACTGCAGGTGTTCGTTTCCTATGGCGAAGCGCAAGAAGCGCTGGTGCTCTGGGGCAATCGGAACGTGGAGATAAGCATCTTTGATATCGATCGATGCAAGGAAATCTCCTTGGGACATTGAGGCGATGACGGAGCGAAGGGATTCCATCCGGAACCGCCTGGTCTTTACGTGTTTGTTGAGAAGTTTCAGGTCTAGGACAGGACGGAAAGACCCGTCCTTCTTTGGGACCACAAACAAGTTGGAGTAAAAACCCTGGCCCTGTTGATGAAGAGGAACAGGGACCACCACTCCTTCTGCCTTCAGAGTGCCCAGCGCCTGCAGAAGAGCCTCGGCTCTCTCGGGAGGCGGAGAAGACCTGAAGAATCGAGTCGGGGGACGAGAGATGAACTCTATCTTGTAACCGTAAGACAGAATGTCTCTCACCCAGCGGTCTTTTATTTGTGGCAGCCAGGTGTCGCAAAAGCGGGAGAGCCTGCCACCGACCGAGGATGCTACTAGAGGAGGTAGAAGTCATGAGGCAGCCGCTTTGTTAGCGGTGCTCCCAATGGCCTTTTTAGGACGTGACTTAGACAGCCATGCATCAGAGTTCCTTTGTTCTTTCTGAGACCTTTTGGACGAGGAGAATTGGGACCTGCCCGCGCCCCGAAAGGACCGAACCTCGACTGCCCTCTCCTCTGTTGGGAGAGGTTCTGCTTGGGCTGGGGTAAGGATGTATCCTTTCCCTTGGATTGTTTGATGATTTCATCCAGGCGCTCGCCAAAGAGCCTGTCGCCAGAAATTGGCAAACCGGTTAAACGCTTTTTTGGAAGCGGAATCTGCCTTCCACTCCCGTAGCCACAAGGCCCTGCGGACTACTACCGAATTGGCGGTCGCAACTGCCGTACGGCTCACAGAGTCCAGGACAGCATTCATAGCTTAAGACGCAATTGCCGAGGTCTGGGAGGTAATGGAAGCCACTTGTGGCGCGGCCGCTTCAATTTTCGCTTGACCTGCTGATATAGCTTGTAGCGCCCATACGGCTGCGAATGCTGGGGCAAAAGAAGCTCCGATAGCTTCATAGATGGATTTCATCCAGAGCTCCATCTGCCTGTCAGTGGCATCTTTAAGCGAGGCCCCATCTTCCACTGCAAGTATGGATCTAGCCGCCAGTCTGGAGATTGGAGGATCCACTTTGGGACATTGAATCCAACCTTTAACCACTTCCAGGGAAAAAGGATAACGTGTATCCTTAAGGCGCTTAGAGAAACGCTTATCCGGACAAGCATGGTGATTCTGGATTGCCTCTCTGAAATCAGAGTGGTCTAGAAACATACTCTGTGTACGCTTGGGGAACCTGAAGCGAAATTTCTCCTGCTGAGAATCAGACTCCTCCACCGGAGGGGCTGAGGGAAGAATATCCAGCAACTGATGAATGGATGCAATAAGATCATTCACTATGGCGTCCCCGTCTGGAGAATTAAGATTGAGAGCGCTCCCAGGATCAGAATCCTGATCAGCTGTTTCCGCATCATCAACCAGAGAATCCCCCCGCTGAGACCCTAAACAATATGATGTCGAGGGAAATTCTAAGCGGGCTCGCTTAGACGATCTGGGGCTAGGTTCTAAGTCCGAACCCTCCGTCTGGGATGTATGAGATACCCCGTGAGGACATTGTTGGTCCAACTGAGGGGGGTCAGGGAACAATGATTCAACAGAGTCCCTTTGCTGAGATACCGGTCTGGACTGCAAGGCTTCTAGTATCTTAGCCATAGTCTCAGAGAGTTGATCCTTAAAGGCTGCAAACTCAGTCCCCGTCACCTGGACAGTGTCAACAGGTGGCTCCCCCTGGGCCCCTCTTAGCAGAGGATCCGGCTGAGGAAGTGTCACAGGGGTCGAACACTGTACACAATGAGGGTCAGTGGAACCTGCCTGTAGCTGGGTCTTACATGCGGCGCAGGCAACATAATAAGCCTGTGTTTTGGCACCCTTGCCTTTTATGGGCGCCATGCTATAGCTTTCCCTGAGTAACACAATAGGGTATATAGCCAGAAAGAACTGTGCTCATACAGTGTAAATTATATACAGTACACAAATAATGTACCCATACAATACAGCACCATGGGGCTAGCACCACATGTGCTGTTTACCAGCCGCCTAAGCGGTTGTGAGGCCACCAGAGACCGTGTCTGGGTCTCCCATGAATATGTCCCTCTCTGCGTCGGTGGAGCTGACAGGAATGGCTGCGGCGTCCTGACGAGCTGAGGAAGCTGTGGGCGTGGCCTAGAAAGAGCGCGAAACGGGCGCTCATACTGTGTACAGTGAGGGGAGTGGAGCATGTAAATCATACTCCAGCCCTCATTGCTGCTCGCTCCGTGCAGCGTCCCGCCCTTCCCCTGCCTGTCAGGGCTGAGGGCGGGAGAAAAAAAAAGGGAAACTAGGCCGCAATGAAGCCGGGGACTGTAGTAATAAACGCGGCCGCCGTAAAAGCGCGGTCGCGTGAAAGTCCCCGGCGAACTACAAGTCCCAGCCGCGCCGCAGTGTCCCGTGGCAACGGCGGTCAGTGCGGTAGCCCTTACATATAAACACACTCAGCGACGCTGAGTGTGTAATGGCACATATAGACCCGGTCAGCGCCGCGGTCCCCGGTGCACTAGCACACCCAGCAAAGCTGAGGTGATGCCGTGCGCGGTCCCCATAGGGATACAGAGTACCTTTAAGATGCAGGGCCATGTCCCTGAACGGTATCGGCTCCTATCCATCAGGCTCCACAGGAGTTGTGGATGAAGCCCGGTCTCAGTGCCTGGAGACCGATAAGATCCCACTTCACCCAGAGCCCTAAGGGGGATGGGGAAGGAAAAACAGCATGTGGGCTCCAGCCGCCGTACCCGCAATGGATACCTCAACCTTAACAACACCGCCGACAAAAGTGGGGTGAGAAGGGAGCATGCTGGGGGCCCTATATGGGCCCACTTTTCTTCCATCCGACCTAGTCAGCAGCTGCTGCTGACTAATCTGTGGAGCTGTGCTGTGCGTGTCTGACCTCCTTCGCACAAAGCAAAAACTGAGCAGCCCGTGGGAGCACGGGGGGTGTATTGGCAGAAGGGGAGGGGCCTAACACTTTTAAGTGTAGTACTTTGTGCGGCCTCCGGAGGCATAGCCTATACACCCAATTGTCTGGGTCTCCCAATAGAGCGAAAAAGAAATAGGATTTTCCAAATGGTTAGTCTTGCTTGTAAATGAAAAATTGCTTCTCCCTCTTACTGATCCTTTGCAACTCCCTTTTCAGCACTTACTAGGACTCTGATGGTCTCTATATTGTGGTCTCATATGGAAATATAGAAGATGGCAGCTAAGCCAATCACCGGCTGCGGTGGTGACCTGTCAGCCAATATTTCCCCCTTTTACGGATCCTTTGCGACTCCCTTTTCAGCACTTACTAGGACTCTGATGGTCTCTATATTGTGGTCTCATATGGACATATAGAAGATGGCAGCTACACCAGTCACCGGCTGCTATTCTTTAGGTGTGGTGTGGGGATAAAACATGAAAATAGACCGCATGTAAGAGCCAGAATGGAAACGGCAAATAAACTTTACAGTAAAGTTCATACCAGTGTTTCTGAGTTTATCGGCTGATAACTGACCATTGTGATGTACATGATTCATGACAACCACATGGAAGATTATGATAAAGGATAGCAATCAGAATATCATTACCTGGTTTAAGGGTTTGAGTATATCCTAATCCAATTAGACTGGAATTATTCACTTTAGCCTGTAAGAAAAACAACAGTCCTTAATTATTAATACTAATCCATTCCGAACACAGACATTAGAAGAAGATTTTATGAAATAGATGCATAATGTAAATATTATATAGAGTGCTCATTACATTCAGATTGGTATATAATATAACATGGTATTAGCCCCAGCGAGATATGCAGTAATCCTATCTACTCATACAGATGCTCAATCCTAATAAACTGGTATTGCAAAAATCCTTATGTTCTCTAAGAGATAAGTCACAGCCACAGATGTCTGGCAGCAGCTTTCTCAGAGAACACAGGAACCCTCGGAGGAGTCAGGCAAGATGGCTGCTGGCGAACCAACAGCCAAACATATGACGGCTCTCTCAAGTGCATGGGTAGGCATGAAGCCCTGAAGGAAAAAAGGCAAAAGTGAGTTGCAACCTATAACATATCTAGTAAATATGAATCATGACTATATTTTATTGAGGATTACTGCTTCATTCATCTTGATAAGAATTGTAGTTTTTTGCGTATTCATAACAGAGGTCGATTGCCTGTCATAGTCTGAGGTACAATAGGAATCAACAACTTCTGACATGGCAGCTGTTGAGAAACTACAAATCCCAACAACTGATTGTTTAACATCTGGAGAGCTACAGGAGTGTGTCAGCTTCATGTATTCTATGCAGCTGATGCGCTCCTGTCAGGAGAGCCGCCGAACACTCCGAACAGTGCGACGTGATCCTTGCTCCAGTCACACACAAGTGTTAGATAGATAGATAGATAGATAGATAGACAGACAGAATTGTAATAGTATATTGTACTGCTAAGGCTGGAGTAACACTTGCGCGTGACTGGACGAGGATCACATCGCACTGTTCGGAGCAGTCGGTGGCTCTCCTGACAGGAGCATATCAGATACACAGAATATATGAAGCTGTCACACACCTGTCAGAAGAGCCGCTCCAGGCAATGCGATGCTCACGCAAGTCAGCCCCCACTATTTCTCATGTGTAATGAGTGGCTCCCATTTTCACAATGGTGGAGCCCATCACACAGACAATAGCTCAATTTTCACTCTCCATCCTAGACTTGTTGGATAAGTTCACAATGAGCATGGCACTAATCAAGGCTAGCTAATCTACGAGAGTGCAGGCAAAAGGTCAAGGTTTGTTTAAATATAGAAAAAAAGATTCCGGTCTTTGTGAGCGCTAGTAATAGATCATTGGTCTTTGATCTTTTAAGAAATTTGGCTTTATTATTAATAACATAAAGCTCTTGTATTAACACAACGCGTTTCAGCAAGATACACTTGCCATCCACCTGAGGATGGCAAGTGTATCTTGCTGAAAAGCGTTGTGTTAATACAAGAGCTTTATGTTATTAATAATAAAGCCAAATTTCTTAAAAGATCAAAGACCAAAGATCTATTACTGGCGCTCACAAAGACCGGAATCTTTTTTCTATATGCCTACTCCCATAAGGGAATCCGGGTAGAGCTGCTGTGAGTAATAGAATCCATCAGATCATTTGAACTAACAGCGGGAGGACACAGGTCCGCACAGAGCTCCAGGATTCAAAAAGTCGGTCAATCTGAAGCCAGCAGCGGCAACAAACCTGGATCCACCCAGCAAAACAACGGATAACGCCAGCTGAGACAGTCCCTCATCCCCCAGAGGAATTATACATCTAACACCGGGGTTGTGCGAGGGCGCACAACCTAACCAGGTGAGCAATTCTATAATATAAATATACAGAAATCACTCCACGGGTGCTTCTCATATGCGCTATATTTTTATCTCTACAGTGAAGGTTTGTTTAAAGGGAACCCGACAGCTGATACATGCTGCCCGATCCACAGGCAGCATGCTTCAGGCACGTCCTACAGAAAAACAGTGTCATAGCCGCGAGGGACCAAAGTTGCACAGGAAACTAATCGTAAAGGCAGGTCCCCAGGAGCTTCTCTGAAGTGGCAGGGCTCTACCTACATGCATGTATAGGGAGAGACCTATCACTCAAGGGGAAGCCACTGGGGACCGACCTTTGTGACTAGTCCACCATGCGGCTTTGTCTCCAACAGCTTTTAAATTGTTTTTCCCTGAACCGTGGCGGAGTTAAACGTATATAGCTAATATCATACAGCCGTGGTCTGATACATGCTCAGGCAGCTGGTATCAGAGGTCAGGTTTCCTTTAATATTCCATCCACCTCCGGGCTGAAGATCACTCCACACTGCGATCCATAATCCTATGTCTGTGGCTGTTATCTAATGAAGGTCAGCGTCCCTGGCAGTATGATGGCAATATGTCACCCCGTGTAAACCTCCAGTATGCATGCCAGCTATACAGTGCACACATGATGATGGCGCTTGCACTGCCCCCTAGTGGATACTTACAGAGAACGATGCTTCTGAGTCAATTTGATATTTGGCTGCGATTCCAAAGCGAGTGTTGCTGTTTCCTGCTGTCCAGGCCAGGTTAATGGCAGTTTCCAATTTACTATTTACTTTCTGATACACGGAGCCTCCGAATTCTGTACCGTCATTCCTATTGGCAATGGAAGATATATTAAATCAATAGAAACAATCACAATGAACCCTGTACTGCGAACTTGACCATTAGGAGCACAGGATGACCGCTAGAAGAAAAACATATTTCCAGTTTCAGTGACAATCAAGAGATGTAAATGGTGAAGGCTCCATCCCTACATGGAGGGTCATATATCTTTATACTGGAATATACTGTGTAAAGCATATGGAGTTACGTGGCAGTGACAATCTGAAGCTGGCTTTGTACTAGTAATAAAACAAAACCCATCCCATCCATAGACTAGGACGACATTTCCGTATCAACAAAATAAATAGTGAATGTGTTTGAGTTTCAACCTGGAACTTGTCTGAGACAGAACATACAAGTCACGGCAATTCAGTAGGGATTAGTGCGCCAAGACAACTTGCAGGTCGCCACCAGTCAACGTGCGTTTCCATTATATTGCAATGTAGTAACGCAATACTATAAAGTGACCGCATCCATAGTTGCCATGTAGCCCTAATACAACTTCATCCTTCAATAATGAAAAATAAGGATGTATAAACTTTTAGTGCCACCTGAAGACATACTGCCCCATATATCAAAACTATTGAACATAAATGAGTGATTTTGACATCCAAAGCAATAATAAAGTATTTGACAACTACAATGATATAGGAGTTCAGCGGCTGAGTGACACCCGGCACTTCTATCAGTCAGCTGTTGTCACCCCGTCAGAAGACAGGTCTAAATAATGTAAAGAAGAGGTCGCCAAATATGTGTACAGGCTAAGAGACAGCTCCTGGGTACCGAAGATCAGCCCCGATTCATCTGTATAGGAGCTGATCTGCAGTACTAGGAAGCAGTGTACTGAGCTTTGGTGATCTCTCCTGAACAATGTTTAGGACCGGCCGCTGCTGAAAGTGATAACTGATCGATGGTGGGGTGTCAGGTGTCAAACTCTCACCCACCGAAAAAATAATGATGACCTATCCTAAAAAGGTAATTAATGAAGCACTCCCATCAAAGTTTTTATCCTCTTAATATCTTGTAGTCATCATTTCATATAGCGCTGTCTACTAAACAATTTCTAATTTTGCCTTACTACCCAGTTAATTCTTCTATTTTCCATGAGGTCTATGACATCACCTGATTAAAAACGGAACAGTTGAATGCTTCTAAGCGCTATGTAGAAACAGGAAGTCACTTTTCCCTGTATAAGTCAATGCAGGGGGAAGTGGGAGGCAGCTGAGTCAGGAGTTGAAAAGGGGAATGATTTATACAGGGACAAGAAACTTCCTTTTTTTAGATAGAGGAAAGAGAAGAATATACTGGGTAGAAAGGCAAAATGAGCAAGTACAGAGTGCTATATAATATGATGACTGCAATATATTAAAGGGGATAAAAACTTTGATGGGAGTGCTTCTTTAATGCCATTGTAGTGTAAAAGTGTAAACCCCTTTGATAATGAGCTCTAATTAATTGCTATTGACAGCAAGGATACCTTTCCTACTGTACAAGTAAAATGGAAGGGGTTAACATTTTATGTGAATTGAAGATACCCAGAATGACCAATTCAACTTTTAACACTAAACCTTATGATAAAAATATATGTACAGCATATTTGTTTTTTTTCTACTTACACATTGGTGTGCAACTGGAATTCATCAGTTTTATAGCCGACGGCAAAGTTGCTCTGTGAGACTCTAGACTTGGCAGATTCAAAAGTCATTTGGTAGCCAGCTAGCCAGCCTTCATAGCCAAACACCACAGCGCCGCGTACCGATGGACCGGCAATATCAAAATCCATATCACAGCCCACGTTAACGTGCTCCCGCTTGTACGCGCCCTTAATCTTCGCATTCTTCTTTCTAAATATTTACAGAAAGCAAGACAGTGAAGACGTTCTTTATGAAAACACAAGTCAGAGCAAACAGTCTAATCAAGTAACAACAAGATTGTAACAATGTAAAATGTCAGTTTATCGATCGTAAATGACATGCAGGACAATACAATACACAGGATGCAGAAAACAGAGTAGGAAATAGTCAGTAATGCCATTTTCAGCCACCAACATTCACTGAGCAGATCATGCAGAGACTTTCACCATGTACAGACATGTGTGACAAATATCTCTGCTCAGCCAGCATGCAACTATCTCATAATCCTCTACAGTCTCAAAAAAATGAGCAATTTTTCATTTTATAGGTACTGCTAGTTGCCTAGGTTACCAGCCACTTCTATCAAGGGGAGTGTCTCCTACGCAAGGAGTACAGCACTTACAAGCTCTTTGCTATAGAGCTTGAAAATGCTGCTCTGTAGCTGGCTAGATCAGAGTTTCATTGCGCCAATGTTCCTCTGATGCTGCAGGGACAAAGTTGCCTCTGCTTGCAACATCAGAAAGCATGCTGCTGGTCTGAAATATAAGAAGCGAACCCCCCCAAAAAAAGTCCCCAAGCCCTCGTACAGCAAAGCAGAAGCTGGGAGACAGGAGTGCTACTCTTCTGTGTTGTTATTATATTGAGAAGATATGGGTGCCTGCAATACCAAGACAGGTTATTAAAGGGAACCTGTCACCTAGAGTATGCGTTCTGACCTATCATCAGACGCATGTGTGCCCTAATTACACCTCCCTACCCATCCTTGTGTTGTAAAATTGTATAATATGAAATTAACAAAAAAAAAACGTTTTATTACCTTCATATTTCCTATGTAAATTAGATAGCCGCTGACCACAGGGACAGCGCCTTGCCCTATGGATGTCTGCATACTTTCCGTGGTATCACGCCCCTGTGGGCGTGATACCATGGAGTCACATGAGCGACGTCCCCGTCGCTCATTCTATCCTGCGCACATTGTGGCAGGCTTCTTTTCCGGGTGTTCACTCGCCGTCTTCAGAAGCGCACTGCGCATGCAGTGTCTGAAACTGACAAGGAGAACCCGGAAGAGAATCCTGCTGCAATGGTAAGTATAAACGTGCACAGGATAGAATGAGCAACGGGGACGCAGATTCTTTACTTTAAGAGCAGTGAGGCTATGGAACGTTCTGCCACATGAAATTGTAAAAGTTGATTCATTACAAAAGTTCGAGGCGCCTGGATGCCTTTCTAGTCCTAGACGAATGAAGGGAATTTTGTTACTTACCGTAAATTCCTTTTCTTCTAGCTCCAATTGGGAGACCCAGACGATTGGGTGTATAGCTACTGCCTCCGGAGGCCACACAAAGCATTACACTAAAAAGTGTAAGGCCCCTCCCCTTCTGGCTATACACCCCCCGTGGGATCACGGGCTGCTCAGTTTTAGTGCTAAAGCAAGAAGGAGGAAAGCCAATAACTGGTTTAAACCAATTCAATCCGAAGTAACATCGGAGAACTGAAACCGTTCAACATGAACAACATGTGTACCCGAAAAAACCAAAAATCCCGAAGGAAACAGGGCGGGTGCTGGGTCTCCCAATTGGAGCTAGAAGAAAAGGAATTTACGGTAAGTAACAAAATTCCCTTCTTCTTCGGCGCTCCATTGGGAGACCCAGACGATTGGGACGTCCAAAAGCAGTCCCTGGGTGGGTAAAGTAATACCTCAAGTTAGAGCTGCACAACAGCCCTCTCCTACGAGGAGGCAACCGCCGCCTGCAGGACTCTTCTACCTAGGCTGGCGTCCGCCGAAGCGTAGGTATGCACCTGATAATGTTTGGTGAAAGTGTGCAGACTCGACCAGGTAGCTGCCTGGCACACCTGTTGAGCCGTAGCCTGGTGTCGTAATGCCCAGGACGCACCCACGGCTCTGGTAGAATGGGCCTTCAGCCCTGATGGAACCGGAAGCCCAGCAGAACGGTAGGCTTCAAGAATTGGTTCCTTGATCCATCGAGCCAGGGTGGATTTGGAAGCCTGCGATCCTTTGCGCTTACCAGCGACAAGGACAAAGAGTGCATCCGAGCGGCGCAGGGGCGCCGTGCGGGAAATGTAGATTCTGAGTGCTCTCACGAGATCCAACAAATGCAAATCCTTTTCATACCGATGAACTGGATGAGGACAAAAGGAAGGTAAGGAGATATCCTGATTGAGATGAAAAGAGGATACCACCTTAGGGAGAAACTCCTGAATCGGGCGCAGCACTACCTTGTCCTGGTGAAAAACCAGGAAGGGAGCTTTGGATGACAGCGCTGCCAGCTCGGATACCCTCCGAAGAGACGTGACCGCTACCAGAAAGGCCACTTTCTGTGAGAGTCGAGAAAGTGAAACATCCTTCAGAGGCTCGAAGGGCGGCTTCTGGAGAGTAACTAGTACCCTGTTCAGATCCCATGGATCTAACGGCCGTTTGTACGGAGGGACGATGTGACAAACCCCCTGCAGGAACGTGCGTACCTGAGGAAGTCGTGCTAGACGCTTTTGAAAAAATACCAATAGCGCTGAGACTTGCCCTTTAAGGGAGCCGAGCGATAAGCCTTTTTCCAAACCAGATTGCAGGAAGGAAAGAAAAGTAGGCAATGCAAATGGCCAGGGGGACACTCTCTGTGCCGAGCACCAGGATAAGAAAATCTTCCACGTTCTGTGGTAGATCTTAGCAGACGTGGGCTTCCTAGCCTGTCTCATGGTGGCCACGACCCCTTGAGATAATCCTGAAGATGCTAGTATCCAGGACTCAATGGCCACACAGTCAGGTTCAGGGCCGTAGAATTCAGATGGAAAAACGGCCCTTGTGACAGTAAGTCTGGCCGGTCTGGTAGCGCCCACGGTTGGCCGACCGTGAGATGCCACAGATCCGGATACCACAACCTTCTCGGCCAGTCTGGGGCGACGAGCAGGACGCGGCGGCAATCGGACCTGATCTTGCGTAGCACTCTGGGCAAGAGTGCCAGAGGGGGAAACACATAGGGCAGTTGGAACTGCGACCAATCTTGCACTAAGGCGTCTGCCGCCAGAGCTCTGTGATCGCGAGACCGTGCCATGAAAGTTGGGACCTTGTTGTTGTGCCGGGACGCCATTAGGTCGACGTCCGGCCTTCCCCAGCGGCGACAGATTTCCTGAAACACGTCCGGGTGAAGGGACCATTCCCCTGCGTCCATACCCTGGCGACTGAGGAAGTCCGCTTCCCAGTTTTCTACGCCGGGGATGTGAACTGCGGATATGGTGGAGGCCGTGGCTTCCACCCACATCAGAATCCGCCGGACTTCCTGGAAGGCTTGCCGACTGCGTGTCCCGCCTTGGTGGTTGATGTATGCCACCGCTGTGGAGTTGTCCGACTGAATTCGGATCTGCTTTCCTTCCAGCCACTGCTGGAAGGCTTGTAGGGCAAGATACACTGCCCTGATTTCCAGAACATTGATCTGAAGGGTGGACTCCTGCTGAGTCCACGTACCCTGAGCCCTGTGGTGGAGAAAAACTGCTCCCCACCCTGACAGACTCGCGTCTGTCGTGACCACCGCCCAGGATGGGGGTAGGAAGGACCTTCCTTGTGATAATGAGGTGGGAAGAAGCCACCATTGAAGAGAGTCCTTGGCCGTCTGGGAAAGGGAGACTTTCCTGTCTAAGGACGTCGACTTCCCGTCCCATTGGCGGAGAATGTCCCATTGAAGTGGGCGCAGATGAAACTGCGCAAACGGGACTGCCTCCATTGCTGCCACCATCTTCCCCAGGAAGTGCATGAGGCGTCTTAAGGGGTGCGACTGGCCTTGAAGGAGAGAGTGCACCCCTGTCTGTAGTGAACGCTGCTTGTCCATCGGAAGCTTCACTGTCGCTGAGAGAGTATGAAACTCCATGCCAAGATATGTTAGTGATTGGGTCGGTGACAGATTTGACTTTGAAAAGTTGATGATCCACCCGAAAGTCTGGAGAGTCTCCAGCACAACGTTCAGGCTGTGTTGGCATGCCTCTTGAGAGGGTGCCTTGACAAGTAGATCGTCCAAGTAAGGGATCACCGAGTGTCCCTGAGAGTGCAAGACTGCTACCACTGCTGCCATGACCTTGGTGAAAACCCGTGGGGCTGTCGCCAGACCAAATGGCAGGGCTACGAACTGAAGGTGTTCGTCTCCTATAACGAAGCGTAGAAAACGCTGGTGCTCTGGAGCAATCGGCACGTGGAGATAAGCATCTTTGATGTCTATTGATGCTAGGAAATCTCCTTGAGACATCGAGGCAATGACGGAGCGGAGGGATTCCATCCGGAACCGCCTGGTTTTCACGTGCTTGTTGAGCAGTTTTAGGTCCAGAACAGGACGGAAAGAGCCGTCCTTTTTTGGCACCACAAACAGATTGGAGTAAAAACCTTGACCTCGTTCCTGAAGAGGAACAGGGATCACCACTCCCTCTGCCCTTAGAGAGCACACCGCTTGCAGAAGAGCATCGGCTCGGTCGGGATGTGGGGAAGTTCTGAAGAACCGAGGCGGAGGACGAGAACTGAACTCTATCCGGTACCCGTGAGACAAAATGTCTGTTACCCACCGGTCTTTGACCTGTGGCAGCCAAATGCCGCAAAAGCGGGAGAGCCTGCCACCGACCGAGGATGCGGAGAGAGGAGGCCGAAAGTCATGAGGCAGCCGGCTTGGAAGCGGTTCCTCCGGCTGCTTTCTTTGGGCGTGAGTGAGTCCGCCAGGAATCTGAGCTCCTCTGCTCCTTCTGAGTCCTTTTGGACGAGGAGAATTGGGTCCTACCCGAACCTCGAAAGGACCGAAACCTCGACTGTCCCTTCCACTGTTGAGGTTTGCTTGATCTGGGCTGGGGTAAGGAAGAGTCCTTACCCTTGGACTGTTTAATGATTTCCGCCAATTGCTCACCAAACAGCCTGTCTTGAGATAATGGCAAACTGGTTAAGCATTTTTTGGAAGCAGAATCTGCTTTCCATTCCTTTAACCATAAGGCTCTGCGTAAAACCACCGAGTTGGCGGACGCCATTGACGTACGGCTGGTAGAGTCCAAGACCGCATTGATAGCGTAAGTCGCAAACGCAGACATTTGCGAGGTCAAGGACGCCACTTGCGGCACTGATGGACGTATGATAGAGTCCACCTGCGCCAGACCAGCTGAAATAGCTTGGAGTGCCCACACGGCTGCGAATGCTGGAGCAAACGACGCGCCGATAGCTTCATAGACAGATTTCAACCAAAGGTCCATCTGTCTGTCATTGGCATCTTTAAGTGAAGCCCCATCTTCCACTGCAACTATGGATCTAGCCGCAAGCCTGGAGATTGGGGGGTCCACCTTTGGACACTGGGTCCAGCGTTTGACCACGTCAGGGGGAAAGGGATAACGTGTATCCTTAAGACGTTTGGAGAAACGCTTATCTGGATAAGCATGGTGTTTCTGGACTGCTTCTCTGAAGTCCGCGTGGTCCAGAAAAGAGCTCAATTTACGTTTGGGATACCTAAAATGGAATTTCTCCTGCTGTGCTGCTGCCTCCTCCGCTGGAGGAGAAATATCCAGCAGTCTATTGATGGCCGCTATAAGATCATTCACCATGGCGTCACCATCAGGGGTATCCAGGTTGAGAGCAGTCTCAGGATTTGACTCCTGATCACCTAGTTCTGTCTCATCATACAGAGAATCCTCTCGCTGAGACCCTGACCAGCGTGATGACGCCGAGGGTCTCTCCCAGCGAGCTCGCTTAGGCTGCCTGGGACTGTCGTCCGAGTCAGAGCCTTCAGTCTGTGATGCCTGGGACCCCCTTGGAGCACGGATTAGTTCCAACTGAGGGGGACCGGGGAACATTGAATCAGCAGTGCCCATGGTCTGAGTGACCGGCCTGGACTGCAAGGTTTCTAGAATTTTTGTCATAGTCACAGACATCTTATCAGCAAAAACTGCAAACTCTGTCCCCGTCACCGGGGCAGGGTTCACAGGCGTCTCTGCCTGGGCCACTACTAGCATAGACTCCGGCTGACGAAGTGGCACAGGGACCGAACATTGCACACAATGGGGGTCAGTGGAACCTGCCGGTAGATCAGCCCCACATGCGGTACAGGCAGCATATGAAGCCCGTGCCTTGGCACCCTTGCTTTTTGCGGATGACATGCTGTTGTCTCCTCAGAGCAATATAGGGGTATAAGCCAAGAAGCGACCGTACAGTGCAATATATATAGGTACAAACAAAAGTACACAAAACAACACTGTGGCACTAGTGGGGTCAGCACCTAGGTGCTGCTTACCGCCCGCTTAACAGCGGGTGTGTGGTCGCCAGAATCCCCTGTCTGGGTCTCCCAGGGCTATGTCGGTTCTCCAGCTCAGACTGCGTGCAGGAATGGCTGCCGGCGTCCTGTGAAGAGGGGCGGGCCGTGGGCGTGCTGCAGACAAAGAGCGGGAAACTGGCGTCCCACTGTGCCCAGTGAGGGGGCTGGAGTATGTAAATAAGACTCCAGCCCTCGGCGCTGACTATTGTACAGCGTCTCTCCCCTTCCCTGACTGACAGGGCTGGGGGCGGGAACGAAACGTAACTAGGCCGCAGAAGCCGGGGACTAGATTTATCAGCGCTGCCGTCGTAAAAGCACGGTCAGCGCGAAGTCCCCGGCGCACCACAAGTCTCAGCCGCGCCGCAGCCTCCATGGCGGCCGGCGCGGTAGTTCCCCACACATAAACTCACTCAGCTAAGCTGCAGTGAGTATAACCCAAGCGCGCAGCGCTACTGTCCCCGGCGCACTAGAACACCCAGCAACGCTGGAGTGTGTCTGTGCCTGTCTGTACGGGGACACAGAGTACCTGAATGTTGCAGGGCCTTGTCCCTGACGGTACCCAGCTCCGTATCCAGCAGGATCTCCGGGTCTGTGGATGGAGCCCGGCCTCAGAGTCTGGAGGCCGGTAAGATCCCACTTCACCAGAGCCCTCAGGGGGATGGGGAAGGAAAACAGCATGTGGGCTCCAGCCTCCGTACCCGCAATGGGTACCTCAACCTTAACAAACACCGCCAACAAGAGTGGGGTGAGAAGGGAGCATGCTGGGGGCCCTTTAGCATGGGCCCTCTTTTCTTCCATCCGATATAGTCAGCAGCTACTGCTGACTAAACAGTGGAGCTATGCGTGGATGTCTGACCTCCTTCGCAGAAAGCTTGAAAACTGAGCAGCCCGTGATCCCACGGGGGGTGTATAGCCAGAAGGGGAGGGGCCTTACACTTTTTAGTGTAATGCTTTGTGTGGCCTCCGGAGGCAGTAGCTATACACCCAATCGTCTGGGTCTCCCAATGGAGCGCCGAAGAAATAATATTTTAAGCTATAGGAACTCGATTTCTACAGATTTGCCACATGTGCAATCGGGAGGTATTTTGTTCCATAATGTGGGGCAATTAGCATTTTCCTCATGGGTTTTTGCCATTCTCTGGATCAAACACCATACGACTGTTGGTTGCTCTTGATGGTCTTAGGCTATGTGCGCACGTTGTGGATTTTTTTTTGCATTTTTGTCGCATTTTGATTTGCGTTTTGATCACATTTTGTCACCCATAGAACTCAATGAGAGGATAAAGTTTTTTTGCAATTGCAAAACACATGGTAACAAATTGGGTGCGTTTTGTTGCGATGTACCTGCATTCTTGTCACAAAAAACACAAGTCACCCACTTTATTCCAGGATTAAAAAAAAACAAAAAAAAACAACATTGCAGCTCTCCGCTTCATCCTCACCAATCATCAGCGTGGCTGTCACACTGCTCCCGCGGCCTCTCCCTCTTCCCTACCCCCCTCATTAGGCTCAAATATTCACTGCTTCCCCTGTCTGTGATTGGTTGCTGTCAGACGCGCCCCCACGCTGAGTGACTGCAACCAATCACAGCCTGCCGATGAGCAGGTCTACATCGTACATTACAATAAATAAATTGAAAAAACGGCGTGCGTTCCACCCCAATTTTGATACCCAGCCAAGATAAAGCCTCACAGATGGGAGCTGGTATTCTCAGGCTGGGGAGACCCACGTTATTGCGAGCCCCACAGCCTAAAAATATTAGCAAGCAGCCGCCCGGAATTTCCGCATCAATTAGATGCGACAGTCCCGGGACTTTACCAGGCTCTTCCCAATTACCCTGCTGCGGTAGCAATCAGGGTAATAAGGGGTTAATAGCAGCCCATGGCTGCCACTAAGTCCTAGGTTAGTGATGGCACGGGTCTATGAGACACCCCCCATTACTAATTTGTAAGTGAAAGTAAATAAACACAAAACACCCAAAAAATCCTTTATTTGAAATAAAGGACAAAGAAAAGAATACTCTTTCACCACTTTCTTAAACCCCTACACACCCCTCCAGGTCCGAGTTAATCCACACAAGGTCCCACGACGCTTCCAGCACTGCACCATCTGACGCTCACAGCGAGCGACATAGAACATGAGTGCCCATTTGTGAGCTCAACGCAGCAACTGAAGTGAGTCGTGCTATCAGGGATAACATCACTCAGATTAGCCGCAGCCAGAGCTGTGAACGCAAATCAGGTCGCGACTGAAGTGAGCCACGCGATCAACAGTGATGTCACTCAGGTGAGTCCTCCACATGCGGCTCACTTCAGTTGTGGCCTAATTTGCGGTCACAGGTGGAGGACAGCAGCTGTGATTGTAAATCTCCTGAGTGACAGCACTGCTGATTGCACGGCTCACTTCAGTCACTTGGGTGATTTGCTGTCACAAGTGGAGGACTCCAGCTGTGGCTAATCTGAGTGACGTCACCACTTGATAGCGCGACTCACCTCAGTCGCTGTGGGCAGTCATATTCTATGGCACTCACTGTGAGCATCATATGTAGCAGTGCTGGAAGCGTCGTGAGACCTCGTGTGGATTACGTTGTACCTGAAGGGGTGTGTGGGGTGTTAATAAAGTGGTGAAAGAGGGTGCTTTTCGGTCTTATTTCAAATAAAGGATTTTTTAGGTGTTTGTTTACTTTAACTTACAAATTAGTGATGGGGTGTCTCAGATGCCTGCCATCACTAACCTAGGACTTAGTAGCAGCTTTGGGCTAGTATTAACTCCTTATTACCCCAAATGCAACCGCACCAGGGCAACGAGAAGAGTTGGGCCAAGCGCCAGAATTGGCGCATCTTATGGATGTGCCACTTCTGGGGTGGCTGTGGGCTGCTATTGTTAGGTTGGAAAGAGCCAAATAACGATGGCCCTTCCGACTCTAATAATATCAGCCCCCAGTTGTCTGCTGCACTTTGGCTGGTTTTACAAGATGGGGGACCCCACGTCATTTTTTTAATTTATTTTTTCTTAAATAAATCAAATAAAAAAAAAAAAGCATGGGATCCCCTCTTTTATTCATAACCAGCCAAGGTGCAGCAGACAGCTGAGGGTTGCAGCCTGCAGCTGTTCCTGTGCTGGATATGAAAAACAGGGGGGATTTTTTAAAAAAAAACAACAGCTGTTCAAGCTAGCTATCCCTCTACTGAGCTATTCTGTTCTTTCTTATTATCTATTATATATAATCTATCAAATATCCTATATTTTTTTCTCCTTTATAAAACGCATTAACAAAAACGCGGCAAAAACACGATAAAACGCATGCGTCTTTTACTGCGTTTTTTTCGTCAAACACAATGTTTACAGTTGTCAAAGTCTGCCAGAGGGTGCAGTGTTGTTGTCAAACCAAAAAGGCAGCGTGCGGACATAGCCTTAGTCTTTTTTCAGCATTATCAGAAATGTAATAACTTGGTGGATCCTGTTGATGTTGATCTGTTAAAGTCTAATGAATATGGGGCAATCTGACTGAAAAGACTCTAGACCAGAGGTTGGATTTTAGCAGGGCTAACCCTGTGTTCCCATGGATGAGCAATGTCAGATGTCCCATCTCCCCATGGCTACACATCTTCATGGAGGGTCTAGCTGTTTTTCTATGGCAGGGGCCTTGGCTTTTGCTCAGCTGTAACTACCTGTGAGTCCTCTATAACAGTGCCCCTGGCTGGGTTCTCACATGGCTTTGCTGCATTATCAGAATAAAATATTTCAATTATTATTATTTTTTTTTTTTTTTACATAAAATGCATAAAAGATAAAAAATAGTGAGAACAATACAAATGCCTTGAAGGTAGCAAGATCGCTAGCGTGTGTACCCGCCCCCATCGTTTGTGTGTCACGGGCAAATCGCTGCCCGTGGCGCACAAAATCGCGCGGACCCGTCACACTACTTACCTGCCTAGCGACGTCGCTGTGACCAGCAAACCGCCTCCTTTGTAAGGGGGCGGTTCGTGCGGCGTCACAGCGGCCGCCCAATCAAAGTGGAGGGGCGGAGATGAGCAGGACGAACATCCCGCCCACCTCCTTCCTTCGTCATTGCGGGCAGCAGGTAAGGAGATGTTCGTCGTTCCTGCGGTGTCACACATAGCGATGTGTGCTGCCGCAGGAACGACGAACAACATCGTACCTGCAGCAGCAACGATAATTGGGAATAGGGGAGCAGGTCACCGGTTAGCGTTTTTGAACGTTTTTGCGACGATCCAAAATCGCTCATAGATGTCACACACAACGACATCGCTAACGCGGCCGGATGTGCGTCACAAATTCCGTGACCCCGACATCGCTTTAGTGATGTCGTAGCATGTAAAGCGGCCTTTAGGCAAGACATGGCTGAAAAATTATTATATCATTATATCCTATAGACTTAGATACCTGTGATGATTAGGCAATCTGCAACACTATTTTAACATTATGTTGCTTTACGACCAATAAAAATCACTTCAAAAGGCAGGTGCAATGCATGCTGGGAACTGAGAAAAAGAAAGTTCCAGCAACACTAATGCCAGTAGATCGTTAATAGAGATTAACCACCCACTCCAAACGAATGGCAGGCAAGTTACAGAGCATATAGAATCAGGTCAGTTTCTGGAATACTATAGGGATCAGTACATCAGTGCCAGGCAGACCTGTCATTCTATTGATGGAAGCGGGGCTGCAGGTTAATGCACTTTTCTTCCCGGCCATCCTATTTTGATTTTGGAAAAATACATTCAGAAATCACCAATACGTGAAGTTCCTAGAAGCAAGACCCACATATAGGGATAGAATAATGACCATGTTCTCCAATTCAAAGGCTGCAAATCGGAGTATCGTGCGGTAAAACTGACCTAGTAGCATCTTTCTTTAAATGACTATAAATACGGCAATATATATGTATTTTTTTTAAAATTATATTGGCTTAAAAATAAATTCTAAACTTCTTTCCCGAGATCCAGAACATTTTTACTGTGTCGCTGCCCCCATGTGAGGGCTTGTTTTTAGAATGCAGAGCTGTAGTTTTTAATAATGCCATTATGTGCTATAGAAAATTTTATTCTAAGCTCTTTCTTTTTAACAAGGGAAAAAGGGATGTTACAAATTTTGACTGGCATCAGAATGGATACCCGGGCATGAATGAGCACCCTAAATGGCGCTGTTGGGGATTGACAAATGGGTGAACAGAGGTGAATGGAGGATAGACGAGATACCTGCTGTTAGAAGCAGGTGCCAGCTGTGTAACACAGCCAGCATCTGCACTGGGGTTGTCATTAGTCAAGAGACAACTCTTTAAGAGCTCATGAGAATAACTCTATAAGGGAAGCCCTACTTATGTCACATGACGTAGCAATCTACTTTACGTCATACAGCCCAATTTGCTGAAGGAAGCACCAGCAAATCTACTGATCTGACTCTACCGTGTTTCCCTGAAAATAAGGACTAGTTACATTCAGGGCCAGCATTAGGGGGAGTCAAACTATGCAATTTCTCAGGGCCCAACTCTCTTAGGCAACCCAACAGTTGTATTCAGAGGTTAAGATTGTTTAAAGGACCTCCACGCTCACCTGACCCGACCCCATTGGACTTCTTTCTGTGAGGTCACATCAAACAGCAGATGTATGCGACCCCTCCACCAACATTGCAGGACCTACGACGACGTATTACAGATGCTTGTGCAAACGTGTCACCTACCATATTGCACAAAGTGCAGCAAGATAGTGTGGTGTCCAGAGTCCAGATGTGCATTGCACCTGAGCGTCGTATGCGTGACCAGCATTCAATGGTTTTTTTTTTTGGGGGGGGGGGGGGGTCATGGGTTTCATATCATAGCATTTCTGTATGCAAGGTGTCGATTCGTATTGAATTGATGATGCCCTACAATTTTTTAATTCACTTTTTTTCTCTATCTCATTCCGTTTTTTAGATAAAAATGCTAACTCCGTTGTTTTCCACCAGGTGGCGCTATAGGTGGTTTCATTGCGTAGTGCATGGATACTTTACTATACCTAGACACCACTTATATGCCTATAGCTGCCGCCGTTCTCAAGTTAATGGCAGTGGACAGGATATGGGTGGACACACTGTATGTGGGAGTCGGCGTCGTGGACTCGGAGTGTGTGTATATATATGTAATAGATAGAAGCTTGATAGAGAAGAGATAGGTGATAGACAGATACACAGGGGTGTTACACACAGGGTTTGGAAGTTATGCTGATGTTCCAGACTGTAATATGACTATTTGAATAAATGTGGATTGTTGTTAATGGGAAAAAATAAGAGATCCCCTGAAAATAAGCCCTAGCTCATTTTTCAGACCAAAACTTAAATATAAGGCCCAGTCTTATTTTCAGGGAAACAAAGTATTAAAAACTGGAGAAATGGCAACCTGTATATTTTCAAATTTTGAGTAGGGTATAGTTAGGTGTGATTTCTGCCTGTTATATAGCCTACCTGATAATGCACAGCCGACCATAGTCACAAGATATACGGCTGCTTGCTATATGCTTTCTATGGAGGCAGCGTTCTAAGGCTACTTTCACACATCCGGCTTGAGCCCTGCGGCTCAATCCGGCTGTGCAAGCTATGCAACGGATGCGGTGAAAACACCGCATCCTTTGCATAAGTTTTTACCATGCGGCCCGCCCGGTTTTTTGCCGCTTGCGTCATGCTACTGAGCATGCGCAGTGGCAAAAACCGCATGCGGCGGCCGGATGCGGTATTTGCCGCATCGCGCCGCATCCGGCCGCCATAGGCATGCATTGAGAGATGCGCCGCATCGGCCGAATGCGGCGCGATGCGGTTTTTTTTGCCGCACGAAAAAACGTGCCAGGCAACGTTCCATCCGGCCACCGCATCGGCTAAATCTGCCGCATGCGGCAAAAACCGGATGGAACGCAAGGCCATGCGGCACAATGCGGCACTAATTAAAGTCTATGCAGGAAAATCGCAACCGGCAGCAAAAAAAAACCGGTTGCGATTTTCCTGCAAAGTGCCGGATTGTGCCGCAGAAGATAAACCGGAGGTGTGAAAGTACCCTAAGCTGCCAAACACATCACTTCTGTCAGGTTGAAGAGGATTAGACGGGGTGATCCAACCCATCTGATCACCTTTCAGATTGGTTCAGATTGTTAAGGAGGTGACAACGTCACTACAATGCGGTCACCACTATAGTAAGGTAATGAGACACTGACACGGCTCAGAAGGAAATCACAACCTACGCCAATCAATAACAGATATTAGCAAGGAATCCGGGCATAGACAGTTATACAGTTAGTTCTTACCCAGTATTAGGAGAGAACGACGAGTCAAAGGTCAACTTCAGTCCTTTTGTAAGCTGAACGGAAAAGAAATGGACTAGTTGCATTTACACCGGTCAGATACGGATTAGTAATGTGCGTCTACAAGGGCGGGTCTCCTCCTTACCTGATCCTCTATGGTGATCTCCGTGCCCAGCGTGTTATCGGTGTTCCACTTCTCTGTGAACGTCAGGCCATATTCTGACCACTTGTATTTGGTTTCCAGGCTGCCGCTGACTTTGCTGGTCTCTGCATTTGCTGAACCTGAGCTTGTAAATTCCTGGAAAAGAGGATTATAACCTTATACATGTATTAACTGAAGTACCTGGCGTTGCCCGGGATAGTAGCTGTCTCTCTCCCAGTCTCTGTATGTGTGTCTATGTCTGTCTCTTTCCACGTCTGTCTCTTTCCACGTCTGTCTCTTTCCACGTCTGTCTCTTTCCACGTCTGTCTCTTTCCACGTCTGTCTCTTTCCACGTCTGTCTCTTTCCACGTCTGTCTCTTTCCACGTCTGTCTCTTTCCACGTCTGTCTCTTTCCACGTCTGTCTCTTTCCACGTCTGTCTCTTTCCACGTCTGTCTCTTTCCACGTCTGTCTCTTTCCACGTCTGTCTCTTTCCACGTCTGTCTCTTTCCACGTCTGTCTCCGTCTGTCTTTTTCAGTCTCTCTCTATCCGTCTCTCCACCGACATCATATTACCTCACACATAAGCTTCTTATACTAACAGTTTATGACGTTCCTATAGGAACCACTGACAGTTGCTATTAATAGCCTATAGCTCCCACCTCTATTCAGTTTAATGGAGGCAGAATTTTTGGAGACTAACTGTAAAGTGCGGGGTTAAATTTTCCCGCCCAAACGTTCCCTGAGTCACATGGAGTGTGTGCAAAATTTCGTGATTGTAAATGCGACAGTGCAGATTCCTTTAGCGGACATACACACATACATACACTCAGCTTTATATATTGGATTGTATCCGCTTTCTCGGGACATGCCGTGTGTGCTAAAAGGCCATTTATACCATTCTATAACTTCTGGAGCTGGATTTATACATTACATTTATTAATACCTTGTTCTTATTTTCCTAGAATGGATGGAATGTATATAGAAAAGAGTGCAATAATATAACTGCACACACTGGCGCTGGTAGGAAGCCTCACACCTACACATGTGAATATCATGTTAAAGGGGTCAGCTCACCCAGTGTCAGGTCTATAGGATACACAACCAGTGTCTGTATACAAGGGAACCATTAAAGGGAATCTGTCACTAGGTTTTTGCTCCCCCATCTGAGAGACAACGACCCTGATTCCAGCGATGTGTCACTTACTGAGCTGTTTGCTGTCATTTTGATAAAATCACTCTTTTCTCTGCTGCAGATCTAGCGGTTACACAGACTCGTGAATACGCTGGACTACATGCAGCACATCAAGTAGTCCTGTAATGATAAAATCACTGATTAATCAGCAGGAGATTATCAAAACTACATTAGGCAGCCCAGTAAGTGACACATTGCTGGAATCAGGATCTCTGCCCCTACGTTATGCTGCTCTCAGATTAGGTGGTAAAAAGCCTGGTAAAATATTCCCTTTAAAAAGTGACCCATGGCGATCCTTGCAGCAGAGGAAAATATGAAAATGGAAGCACTATGCCACTAAATCTCGTGTTAGCTCGGCAATTTCCAACATGTTTTGACAGCATAAAAATTGCGACAAAACTATTTTTGGAAAATGGCAGCAACATGTGAACACAACCTTATGCAGTGCTTTAATAAATTAAAGAGGTCTGTGAGCACAGAATGACTGTTCAAACCAAGTACGGGCACCCACCGGCCAAACATTTAAAGGGGTTGTCCAGTCTAAAATGTGTGACTGCAGACTTGTGCATCCTCACATCACACACTGAGAGATGCAAGGATTCTCCGGTGTCAGTGCCGGGAACGGCGGTCACGTGGCCACAAGTGTGCAATATGCAGACATCCGGACAAAATCTGACTAGATGGGCACGGCCTCACATTGATATATGCATATTCCATACTCGTGACCACGTGACCGCCATTCCCGGCTCTGACATCGGAGATACAGAGTGACTGCAGACTTGTGGACAAGACAACCCTTTAAGTGCGCCTTCCCATCTACCCGTTTACTCTTTTTCTCCCCACTTCTCTGATTCAATAAGGCCAGAGCAGTCAATCATCTAGGAGGGAGGTGGAGGGAGAACAAGTAGGTGGGAAGGTGCACTGACATGTTTGGCCACACCGAGCGCCTGTACTTGGTTTGAACAGTCATTGTGCGCTGACAGACTCCCTTTAAGGCACCACTTCTTCCCTTTTAGCACTGTCATTGCTGATCCGGTTGACACACATTAATTCTTTAACCAGTTACACAGTGGGAAGGTCTCTTCAACTTACCAGTCCATTTTCAGACTTTGTCTTCAAGTCGAGCTTTATGAAGCCAAAACCTAAGAAAACAAGAGATTTTTTTTTAAAAAAAGGAATGAGTTTTGGAATGAAAACATCTAAAATCGTAAAATGCTCATCTCTATACTCAAACTTCTTCATCTACAGCAGATTACAGCCATGTGAATGTTGACTATTACAAGGAAACAATGATACAGTAAACAAAAAAAAAAGATATAATATTGGTTAAAAACTGTAATGAGGATGAGGTCACAAGTAAAATTCAACCGGACGACCAAAAAAGCAATGAGGGTAAAAGTGAAGCCCCCCGCCTGAAGCTTATAGCTTGTTAAGGATAGGTCAGCCCAAATTTACAGTTAAACTAAATACACGGCCTTATAGGAGATGGAAAATCAATACAAATTATTTTAGGTGTCAAACCTGATCTTCAATACCCTAAAAAACAACTTTATTGTAATGTGCAAATGAAGGTACTCAGTTCCCCTTGGTGCGGTGAAGCGCTTCCGTGCCCCATTCCACACACTTTAGATTAGGCCTCTATCACGCATCAGTGTTTCACATCAGTGTGTTTCGCACCACCATGTTTCATCAGTGTGTTTCACACCACCATGTTTCATCAGTGTGTTTCGCACCACTGTTTCATTAGTGTGTTTCGCACCACCATGTTTCATCAGTGTTTCGCACCACTGTTTCATCAGTGTGTTTCACACCACCATGTTTCATCAGTGTGTTTCACACCACCATGTTTCATCAGTGTGTTTCACACCACCATGTTTCATCAGTGTTTTTCACACCACCATGTTTCATCAGTGTGTTTCACACCACCATGTTTCGCCAGTGTGTTTCGCACCACCGTGTTTCGCCAGTGTGTTTCACACCACCGTGTTTCATCAGTGTGTTTCGCACCACTATGTTTCATCAGTGTGTTTCGCACCAATATATTTCATCAGTGTGTTTCGCACCACCATGTTTCATCAGTGTGTTTCGCACCACCATGTTTCATCAGTGTGTTTCGCACCACTATGTTTCATCAGTGTGTTTCGAACCACTATGTTACATCAGTTTGTTTTGCACCACTATGTTTCATCAGTGTGTTTCGCACCACTATGTTTCATCAGTGTGTTTCGCACCACCATGTTTCATCAGTGTGTTTTGCATCAGCTTTTCATCAGATTTTGAATGCCAAAACCAGGAATGCAACTTACAGAGAAAAACTATAATTGAAAGACTGACACTGGTTCTGTGTTTTGGAGACATTCCTGGTTTTGGCATCCAAATACTGATTAAACACTGATGCAAAATACTGATGTGTGAAAGAGGCCTTACTGCCACTTAGGGTTGGGGGATTAATGAGATTGATCCAATTATTTTGCAGTTTCTCTTCTTCAGATTCTGATTTTGTTCCGAATCAAAAGTTTGATCATAATTCTTCTCCAGAAGGCCAATATCAGGGTGGGAGGAAGGTGTGTAGCGTGCGGCACAACGCTGCGGACAATGAAATACAGAGGTCTGGATGGTGCCGGGGAGGGAGATGATTATAGAATGAGGAGATGGCAGAACACTACCCACCTCCGGAGCATTGTATATCGTCGTCAGGCGCTGAGCTGCTCTGCTAAGGCCCAATGAGAACGCTGGAGCAAAGTGCGCCTAGGTCATCAATTGCTGCACACATGGCTGGAGTAACATTTCTGGCGTAAGTTACTCCATATAAGTTTGTCGTGCGGCTTTCGCCAAGACCTCTTCCGCTCCAGCTCACCACTTTGCTGAGCTGGCCAAAGCTGGGTTGAAAACTCAAAGTTGCAAAATTTTGCGCAACTTAATTTAAAAGGAACCTGTCATGTAAAACAATGCTATTAGTCTGCAGATATGGGGTTAATCTACAGCTTAATAGCATCCTGAAGTACCACAGCACCCACACAGAGCCCCTCTGCCAGGAAGAAGTTACATTAATTTTACTCCATCTGACAGCCTCAAGCTTTCAGTCATGGGGGGGTGCTGGCACAGCTTCAGTCACTGCTCTGTGCCTAAAGAGCGGTGACTGCAACCGCACCCTTCACACTGACTGACAGCAGGCTCAGTATTGCATCAGTGCAACCCCGGACAAAGTATTTCAGTGCGAAACGCGCGTCGGATGTAGTGGATCCCTGGTTATACCTCTGTCAGGTAGCATTTCTCTGGTTATACACTATTTAATAGGTGTAAATTTGAGTATATATGTGTTCACTGGATGGCTTAAGTGTGATAGTATCTGAGCATATGTATTTTTCTTGGCACTACAGTTAATTATAAGTAACATACCTGATTCTGTTTTTGCCATACCTCTCATTTTGACTACATGTGCACATAATGCATTTACTGCCTTTTTTTTGAAACATGTATCTATATGACTGAGTCAGAAACAGAAATGAATATTCATTGCTCCCTACTAAAGCTGCCACTGAGTGGTGGGCGAGATTATGGGCGTGGGGAGCAGTGAATATTAATTTCTGTTTAATAGAGGGCGCACGTTATCACCTAGCCACTTACTGCAGCAGCTGGGTGATCACATGTGTCCGCTACTAAAAAGAATGAATATTCACTGCCTCCTACAACCATAATCCCGCCCACCTCTCAGCGGCGGCTTCAGTGGGTAGCAGTGAATATTCTGTACCTATGTGCGTATATTTGCTTCTGGATTTTACCAAATTGAATAATTCTCTTGGATTTTATGCTTGGTACTAGTTCTGGTTGTTCTACTTTTCTTTACCAATAACACTATGATGATGAGAACAGTGCTCCATTGAGGCCATATAGTCACTTTCAGGACTGCTTGTCCTTCTTTAATAAGACAAAACAATCACTGATCTTGGGGAGACCAGCCAGAGAAAACACTGCCGGCAGCCAGCGAGGGCGCTCAACACAGTGAAATCCTAGGTGCATTGCCCCCTGGGAAGTATGCAAATAAAAAAGGTCCGTGGAGCCTCTGTTAGAAGTCTCAACACAGAAAATAGCCAGATATCCCTCCAAGAAAGACCTAGCCAAGGAGTGGCTCTTTTTAGGAGACCATCATAACCACCATATGAAGTGGCCCTTTTAGTCAATACCCACCTCTTGACAAGTTTAAAGATATGACAAGGGAAATACTAAGGCCAGGTATCCATCCACAGACAGCTGTTTTGGGGTATTGCCCCACATCAGTGTGGAGTAGGATTCTGGCTGCCGGCAGTGTTTTCTCTGGCTGGTCTCCCCGAGATCAGTGATTGTTTTGTCTTGTTGGTCTACTAGGCATTGCTCCCACCTGGCCAAAATCCTATTCCACACTGATGAGGGGCAATACCCCGAAACAGCTGTCTGTGGATGGATACCTGGCCTTGCTATTTCCCTTGTCATATCTTTAAACTCGTCAAGAGCTGGATATAGACTAAAAGGGCCATTTAATATGGTGGTTATGGTGGTCTCCTAAAAAGAGCCACCCCTTGGCTAGGTCTTTCCCGGAGGAATATCTGGCTATTTTCTGTGTTGAGACTCCTAACAGAGACTCCGCGGACCTTTTTGATTTGCATTGTATCCTTCTTTAACCCCTTAACGACCGCGGGCAGTAAAATTACGTCCTAAATGTCATAATGTTACTGCCCGCGGTCCTCCGGCGGCAGCATGCCGCGATCGGCGCACATCTCAGCTGATTTTCACAGCTGAGATGTGTGCCTGCTAGGCACGAGCAGAATTGTTATCTGCTCATGCCGATTAACCCCTTAAATGGCGCTGTCAATACGTGACAGCGCCATTATAAGCGCGATCGCGGTAAACTTTTACTTACCGCCCGATACCGGAAGTCACGTGACGCGATCACGTGACTTCCGATAGTTGTCATGGTAGCACAGGGTCATGTGATGACTCCTGTACTACACATGACTTGCTTTCACTTTCACTGTGCCAACGGCACAGCAAAAGAGAAAGAGAGCGTATCTGCTGTTTACAGCTGTGTAGCTGTGATCAGCAGATCGTGCAGAGCGATCGGATTGCTGATCGCAATAGCCCCCTAGGGGGACTAGTAAAATTAAAAAAAAAGTTTTTAAAAAATTTAAAAAAACCCCCTAAAAGTTCAAATCACCCCCCATTTGCCCCATTGAAAATTAAAGGGTTAACAAATAAAAAAATATACACACTTTTGGTATCGCCGCGTTCAGAAACGCCCGATCTATCAAAATATAAAATCAATTAATCTCGTCAGTATACGGTGTAGCGGCAAAAAAATTCCAAACGCCAAAACGACGTTTTTTTTGTCGCCACAACTTTTGCGCAAAATGCAATAAGAGGCGATCAAAACGTAGCATCTGCGCAAAAATGGTACCGTTAAAAACGTCAGCTCGAGATGCAAAAAATAAGCCGTCACTGAGCCAAAGATCCCGAAAAATGAGAACGCTACGGGTCACGGAATATGGCGTAAAACGTGCGCCACTTTTTTCGGACAAACTTCCGATTTTTTTTTAACCCCTTATATAAAAGTAAACATATACATGTTTGGTGTCTACGAACTCGCACTGACCTGAGGCATCACACCCACACATCATGTTTTACCATATAGTGAACAGTGAATAAAATATCTCAAAAACCATAGTGCTATTGCACTTTTTTTGCAATTTTTCTGCATTTGGAATTTTTTTTGCCGTTTTCCAGTACACTATATGGTAAAACTGATGGTTTCATTTAAAAGTACAGCTCGTTCCGCAAAAAGTGAGCCCTCACATGACCATATTGACTGAAAAATAAAAAAAAGTTACGTCTCTCAGAAAAAGAATGGCGAGAAAAAAAAACGGAAAGCGAAAAATCGGCCGGTCGTGAAGGGGTTAATGTCAGAGATCATACACCATGGCATGACTGAGCACAGCAACAACTCACAAGGTAGTTATACAGCACCGGCAAGGTCTCTCCCCTGCAAAATGTGTGCAATTGAAGCTATTCTGAAGAACACCAAGAAATGCACAACCTTGAGCACTATAGATGAATTGTTTGACCAAAGAAAGTCTGGCCAGAAGTGTCTGTAGATACTTCATGGAAGAATTGTGGCCAAACAGGAAGAAGGGAATTTTGTTTACTATGCCTCCGGAGGCCGCACAAAGTACTACACTTAAAAGTGTTAGGCCCCTCCCCTTCTGCCAATACACCCCCCGTGCTCCCACGGGCTGCTCAGTTTTGGTGCAAAAGCAAGAAGGAGGAAAAAATAATTATAAACTGGTTTAACTTCAATCCGAAGGAAACTCGGAGAACTGAAACCATTCAACATGAACAACATGTGTACACAAAAAAACAGGGGCGGGTGCTGGGTCTCCCAATTAGAGCTAGAAGAAAAGGAATTTACAGTAAGTAAACAAAATTCCCTTCTTCTTTTTCGCTCTATTGGGAGACCCAGACAATTGGGACGTCCAAAAGCAGTCCCTGGGTGGGTAAAATAATACCTCGTAAGAGAGCCGTAAAACGGCCCTTTCCTACAGGTGGGCAACCGCCGCCTGAAGGACTCGTCCACCTAGGCTGGCATCCGCCGCAGCATAGGTATGCACCTGATAGTGCTTCGTGAAAGTGTGCAGGCTCGACCAGGTAGCCGCCCAGGACGCTCCCACGGCTCTGGTAGAATGGGCCTTCAGCCCTGAGGGAACCGGAAGGCCAGCCGAACGGTAAGCTTCGATAAATGGCTCCTTGATCCACCGAGCCAGGGTTGATTTGGAAGCCTGTGACCCTTTACGCTGGCCAGCGACAAGGACAAAGAGTGCATCCGAGCGGCGCAGGGGCGCCGTACGAGAAATGTAGAGTCTGAGTGCTCTCACCAGATCTAACAAGTGCAAATCCTTTTCACATTGGTGAACTGGATGAGGATAAATAGAGGGTAAGGAAATATCCTGATTGAGATGAAAGGGGGATACCACCTTAGGGAGAAACTCCGGAACCGGACGTAGAACCACCTTGTCCTGGTGAAAAACCAGAAAAGGGGCTTTGCACGACAACGCTGCTAGCTCAGACACTCTCCGAAGTGAAGTGACTGCTACTAGAAAAACCACTTTCTGCGAAAGGCGTGAGAGAGAAATATCTCTCATTGGCTCGAATGGTGGTTTCTGAAGAACCATCAGCACCCTGTTTAGATCCCAGGGTTCTAACGGCCGCTTGTAAGGTGGAACGATGTGACAAACTCCCTGCAGGAACGTGCGTACCTGTGGAAGTCTAGCTAGGCGCTTCTGGAAAAACACAGAGAGCGCTGAAACTTGTTCCTTAAGGGAACCGAGCGACAAACCCTTTTCCCGTCCAGATTGAAGGAAGGACAGAAAAGTAGGTAATGCAAATGGCCAGGGAGAAAAACCCTGAGCAGAGCACCACGACAGGAAAATTTTCCACGTCCTGTGATAAATCTTGGCGGACGTTGGTTTCCTAGCCTGTCTCATAGTGGCAATGACTTCTTGAGATAACCCTGAAGACGCTAGGATCCAGGACTCAATGGCCACACAGTCAGGTTGAGGGCCGCAGAATTCAGATGGAAAAACGGCCCTTGAGACAGCAAGTCTGGTCGGTCTGGTAGTGCCCACGGTTGGCCGACCGTGAGATGCCACAGATCCGGGTACCACGACCTCCTCGGCCAGTCTGGAGCGACGAGGATGGCGCGGCGGCAGTCGGCCCTGATCTTGCGTAACACTCTGGGCAACAGTGCCAGCGGAGGAAACACATAAGGGAGCTGAAACTGCGACCGATCCTGAACTAAGGCGTCTGCCGCCAGAGCTCTGGGATCTTGAGACCGTGCCATGAACGTTGGTACCTTGTTGTTGTGCCGGGACGCCATGAGGTCGACGTCCGGCACCCCCCAGCGGCAACAGATCTCCTGAAACACGTCCGGGTGAAGGGACCATTCCCCTGCGTCCATGCCCTGGCGACTGAGATAATCTGCTTCCCAGTTTTCCACGCCTGGGATGTGAACTGCGGATATGGTGGAGGCCGTGGCTTCCACCCACATCAAAATCCGCCGGACTTCCTGGAAGGCTTGTCGACTGCGTGTGCCGCCTTGGTGGTTGATGTATGCCACCGCTGTAGATTTGTCCGACTGAATTCGGATCTGCTTGCCTTCCAGCCACTGCTGGAACGCTTTCAGGGCAAGATACACTGCCCGAATTTCCAGAACATTGATCTGAAGCGAGGACTCTTGCCGGGTCCACGTACCCTGAGTCCTGTGGTGGAGAAAAAACCGCTCCCCACCCTGACAGACTTGCGTCCGTCGTGACTACTTCCCAGGATGGGGGTAGGAAGGATTTCCCCTTCGACAATGAAGTGGGAAGAAGCCACCACCGAAGGGAAGCTTTGGTCGCCTGAGAGAGGGAGACGGTCCTGTCGAGGGACGTCGGCTTCCTGTCCCATTTGCGTAGGATGTCCCATTGAAGAGGACGCAGGTGAAACTGCGCGAAAGGGACTGCTTCCATTGCTGCCACCATCTTCCCCAGGAAGTGCATGAGGCGCCTCAAGGGGTGTGACTGGCCTTGAAGGAGAGATTGTACCCCTGTCTGTAGTGACCGCTGCTTGATCAGCGGAAGCTTCACTATCGCTGAGAGGGTATGAAACTCCATGCCAAGGTATGTGAGCGATTGGGCCGGTGTCAGATTTGACTTTGGAAAATTGATGATCCACCCGAAACTCTGGAGAGTCTCCAGGGTAGCGTCAAGGCTGTGTTGGCATGCCTCTAGAGAGGGTGCCTTGATCAACAGATCGTCCAAGTACGGGATCACCGAGTGACCCTGAGAATGGAGGACCGCTACTACAGTAGCCATAACCTTGGTGAAAACCCGTGGGGCTGTTGCCAGGCCGAATGGCAGTGCCACGAACTGCAGGTGTTCGTTTCCTATGGCGAAGCGCAAGAAGCGCTGGTGCTCTGGGGCAATCGGAACGTGGAGATAAGCATCTTTGATATCGATCGATGCAAGGAAATCTCCTTGGGACATTGAGGCGATGACGGAGCGAAGGGATTCCATCCGGAACCGCCTGGTCTTTACGTGTTTGTTGAGAAGTTTCAGGTCTAGGACAGGACGGAAAGACCCGTCCTTCTTTGGGACCACAAACAAGTTGGAGTAAAAACCAGGGCTGTGGAGTCGGTAAGCCAAACCTTCGACTCCGACTCCTCAAATTCTCTTGCACCGACTCCGGCTCCGACTCCGGCTCCGGCTCCGACTCCGACTCCGACTCCGACTCCGACTCCGACTCCGACTCCGACTCCGACTCCGACTCCGACTCCGACTCCGACTCCGACTCCGACTCCGACTCCGACTCCTACATATATTGCTTATAGTTAGGTGAAAAATTTATTGTAGTACATGAATATGTGTATGTGAACATCAGACATTTAATAATTTTTATGATACAATAATCAAGATATTTGGATAGAACATAAAATATATTTATTGGAATACAACTTTAGAACACAAAAAACTGTAATAAATTGTAAATATGTAATACACTATGTAATATACAGTAGATTACATATATATCTTGTGTGTGTATATACACTGTATATATATATATATATATATATATATATATATATATATATAATATATTTTACATATTTACAATTTATTAGTTTTTTGTGTTCTAAAGTTGTATTCCAATAAATATTTTATGTTCTATCCAAATATCTTGATTATTGTATCATAAAAACAATTAAATGTCTGATGTTCACATTGTACTACAATAAATTTTTCACTTAAATATAAGCATTATACTAAATGTTATTATTTAGTAAAATATTCAGCACATTCTGCATTGCACTCCTGTCCCCAATTTATTATATATTTTAGGAGTCGGAGTCGGTGCATTTTATACCGACTCCGACTCCACCAAAATGAGCTCCGACTCCGACTCCGACTCCACGACTCCGACTCCACAGCCCTGGTAAAAACCGTGGCCCCGTTGATGAAGAGGAACAGGGACCACCACTCCTTCTGCCTTCAGAGTGCCCAGCGCCTGCAGAAGAGCCTCGGCTCTCTCGGGAGGCGGAGAAGACCTGAAGAATCGAGTCGGGGGACGAGAGATGAACTCTATCTTGTAACCGTGAGACAGAATGTCTCTCACCCAGCGGTCTTTTATTTGTGGCAGCCAGGTGTCGCAAAAGCGGGAGAGCCTGCCACCGACCGAGGATGCTACTAGAGGAGGTAGAAGTCATGAGGCAGCCGCTTTGTTAGCGGTGCTCCCAATGGCCTTTTTAGGACGTGACTTAGACCGCCATGCATCAGAGTTCCTTTGTTCTTTCTGAGACCTTTTGGACGAGGAGAATTGGGACCTGCCCGCGCCCCGAAAGGACCGAAACATCGACTGCCCTCTCCTCTGTTGGGAGACGTTCTGCTTGGGCTGGGGTAAGGATTTATCCTTTCCCTTGGATTGTTTGATGATTTCATCCAGGCGCTCGCCAAAGAGCCTGTCGCCAGAAATTGGCAAACCGGTTAAACGCTTTTTTGGAAGCGGAATCTGCCTTCCACTCCCGTAGCCACAAGGCCCTGCGGACTACTACCGAATTGGCGGTCGCAACTGCCGTACGGCTCACAGAGTCCAGGACAGCATTCATAGCGTAAGACGCAATTGCCGAGGTCTGGGAGGTAATGGAAGCCACTTGTGGCGCGGCCGCTTCAATTTTCGCTTGACCTGCTGATATAGCTTGTAGCGCCCATACGGCTGCGAATGCTGGGGCAAAAGAAGCTCCGATAGCTTCATAGATGGATTTCATCCAGAGCTCCATCTGCCTGTCAGTGGCATCTTTAAGCGAGGCCCCATCTTCCACTGCAAGTATGGATCTAGCCGCCAGTCTGGAGATTGGAGGATCCACTTTGGGACATTGAATCCAACCTTTAACCACTTCCGGGGGAAAAGGATAACGTGTATCCTTAAGGCGCTTAGAGAAACGCTTATCCGGACAAGCATGGTGATTCTGGATTGCCTCTCTGAAATCAGAGTGGTCTAGAAACATACTCTGTGTACGCTTGGGGAACCTGAAGCGAAATTTCTCCTGCTGAGAATCAGACTCCTCCGCCGGAGGGGCTGAGGGAAGAATATCCAGCAACTGATGAATGGATGCAATAAGATCATTCACTATGGCGTCCCCGTCTGGAGAATTAAGATTGAGAGCGCTCCCAGGATCAGAATCCTGATCAGCTGTTTCCGCATCATCAACCAGAGAATCCCCCCGCTGAGACCCTAAACAATATGATGTCGAGGGAAATTCTAAGCGGGCTCGCTTAGACGATCTGGGGCTAGGTTCTAAGTCCGAACCCTCCGTCTGGGATGTATGAGATACCCCGTGAGGACATTGTTGGTCCAACTGAGGGGGGTCAGGGAACAATGATTCAACAGAGTCCCTTTGCTGAGATACCGGTCTGGACTGCAAGGCTTCTAGTATCTTAGCCATAGTCTCAGAGAGTTGATCCTTAAAGGCTGCAAACTCAGTCCCCGTCACCTGGACAGTGTCAACAGGTGGCCCCCCCTGGGCCCCTCTTAGCAGAGGATCCGGCTGAGGAAGTGTCACAGGGGTCGAACACTGTACACAATGAGGGTCAGTGGAACCTGCCTGTAGCTGGGTCTTACATGCGGCGCAGGCAACATAATAAGCCTGTGTTTTGGCACCCCTGCCTTTTATGGGCGCCATGCTATAGTTTTCCCTGAGTAACACAATAGGGTATATAGCCAGAAAGAACTGTGCTCATACAGTGTAAATTATATACAGTACACAAATAATGTACCCATACAATACAGCACCATGGGGCTAGCACCACATGTGCTGTTTACCAGCCGCCTAAGCGGTTGTGAGGCCACCAGAGACCGTGTCCATGAATATGTCCCTCTCTGCAGCGTCGGTGGAGCTGACAGGAATGGCTGCGGCGTCCTGACGAGCTGAGGAAGCTGTGGGCGTGGCCTAGAAAGAGCGCGAAACGGGCGCTCATACTGTGTACAGTGAGGGGAGTGGAGCATGTAAATCATACTCCAGCCCTCATTGCTGCTCGCTCCGTGCAGCGTCCCGCCCTTCCCCTGCCTGTCAGGGCTGAGGGCGGGAGAAAAAAAGGGAAACTAGGCCGCAATGAAGCCGGGGACTGTAGTAATAAACGCGGACGCCGTAAAAGCGCGGTCGCGTGAAAGTCCCCGGCGAACTACAAGTCCCAGCCGCGCCGCAGTGTCCCGTGGCAACGGCGGTCAGTGCGGTAGCCCTTACATATAAACACACTCAGCGACGCTGAGTGTGTAATGGCACATATAGACCCGGTCAGCGCCGCGGTCCCCGGTGCACTAGCACACCCAGCAAAGCTGAGGTGATGCCGTGCGCGGTCCCCATAGGGATACAGAGTACCTTTAAGATGCAGGGCCATGTCCCTGAACGGTATCGGCTCCTATCCATCAGGCTCCACAGGAGTTGTGGATGAAGCCCAGTCTCAGTGCCTGGAGACCGATAAGATCCCACTTCACCCAGAGCCCTAAGGGGGATAGGGAAGGAAAAACAGCATGTGGGCTCCAGCCGCCGTACCCGCAATGGATACCTCAACCTTAACAACACCGCCGACAAAAGTGGGGTGAGAAGGGAGCATGCTGGGGGCTCTATATGGGCCCACTTTTCTTCCATCCGACCTAGTCAGCAGCTGCTGCTGACTAATCTGTGGAGCTGTGCTGTGTGTGTCTGACCTCCTTCGCACAAAGCAAAAAACTGAGCAGCCCGTGGGAGCACGGGGGGTGTATTGGCAGAAGGGGAGGGGCCTAACACTTTTAAGTGTAGTACTTTGTGCGGCCTCCGGAGGCATAGCCTATACACCCAATTGTCTGGGTCTCCCAATAGAGCGAAAAAGAAAACCAAGTAAATAGACTATATATTAGAACATAGGATCTGGGGTGCAGAAAAATCGCAGCAGGTGCCCTGGCTAATGAGTTAAAAACAAAATATTTGGCTGTAACAGAAGGCAATTTGTTCACTGAAGGACTGGAGAGCGGTATAATTATCCATTATGCAAAAAAAAAAGCATCTGATTGACTCCAGTTTTATTCTGCAGCATGACGCACAGCCAATGTTATTTAGAACCAACCTCAGCATAAAAAGGAACAAGGAGTAAGTAATGATACGGCCTCATAGAGCCTGACCTCAGCATCATAGTCTGAGACTACAAGAAATCAAAGCATTGGCCCAATCCTACATCCACAGATCTGCGGTGAGTTCTCCAAGATGTTTAGAACAATCTCCTTGCTAAGTTCCTTCAAACATTGTGTACAAGTGCACCTAGAAGAAGTGATGCTGTTTGATGGCAGACATGGTCACACCAAATATTTATTTGATTTTGATTCCTATTTTGTTCCTTCACTTGGCATTTCGTAAGTTGCTAAAAATAAACTATTATTAACACTTATTTTTTAAAGAATTCTTACTTTGCAACTTTTTTTTTTTTAACATCTGCTGAAATGTTTTACACTGTAATATATATTAATTTATCTGAGCTCAAACATACTAGGGGGTAAGGAAGGCTCATATCAGGATATTGGAGCATTTCCCATTCTATGCCTTACTTAAAAGGGAACCTGTCACCAGATTTGGGGCCTATAAGCTGCGGCCACCACCAGTGGGCTCTTATATACACATTCTAACATGCTGTATATAAGAGCCCAGGCCGCAGTGTAGAACATAAAAATCACTTTATAATGCTTACCTAAATGGTTGCTGCGGTGGAGTTGGGTAAGATGGGCGTCTCTGTTCTCCGGTGCCAGCACCTCCTCTTTCGGCCATCTTCATCCTCCTTCTGAAGCCTGTGTGCATGACGCGTCCTACGTCATCCACACTTGCTGGTCCTGCGCAGGCGCACTACAATACTCTGGTCTGCCCTGCTCAGGGCAGATCAAAGTGCGCCTGCGCAGGACCTCAATGCCGGCGAGTGTGGATGACGTAGGGCGCGTCGTGCAGACAGGCTTCAGAAGGAGGACAAAGATGGCCGAAAGAGGAGGCGTCGCACCCGGAGAACGTAGATGCCCATATGGCCCAACTTCACTGCAGCACCCGTTTAGATGAGTATTATAAAGTGATTTTTACGTTCTACACAGAGGCCTGGGCTCTTATATACAGCATGTTAGAATGTGTATATAAGAGCCCACTGGTGGTGGCCACAGCTTATAGGCCCCAAATCTGGTAACAGGTTCCCTTTAAGAAAATAAAAAAAAAAAAAAGTATAACCCCTTTAATTCCATAATCCAGTAAAATGTAATAATCTGAATTTCATATATAAACTTCTTTCTTGACATTACATATGGAGACGAGACACCTCCACGGGATCCGAATGATGCAGTCTCTACCTAAGGTCACACAATATTATACCCTGTATGCGTTTATAGGGCCAGATTTCCCATCTAAGGTTTCTGAAGCAAAATAATAACGATAGGTGGGATACATTTTCCTAACATTAAAGGAGTATTCCCATCTCCAAGATCCTATCCCAATATGTAGTAGGTGTAATAATAATATTAGCAAATAACTCAAATTAGAAATGTAGTATATTCTCCTGATTCACTATGTCACTTACCTCATGTGCAGGGCATTACAGGACCTTAGGTATCCGTGGTTTAGGCCACTAACTGTCAATATAGGAGTGGTCGTAACCCATTCTGTAATGCCCTGCACATGAGGTAAGAGACCTAGTGAATCAGGAGAACTATACTACATTTGTAATTGGAGGTATTTGGTAATATTATTATTATTACACCTACTATATACTGGGATAGGATCTAGGATCTTGGAAATGGGAATACCCCTTTAAGGCAAGCCTGTTTATTTCTACGCACACTATGTATGCACTATGTATGATGACCCTTCAGGCACTGCCTTTTCACACGGTATATTTTGGTAAGAATGGATGTGCTCTATATTTTTAGACATTTACAGGAAATTGTCGAATGCTTGTAAGAACTTACCATATCCTTTGGTGAATATATCTCGTGCAGATTTTCCTAGGTCAGCGTAAGACGGAGGTATAGCCATTTTCTACTGGGGAAAAAAAAAGAAAACATTTTTTAAAAAAAATCCAAGTGATAGTCTGATAACAGAAAAAAGGAGAGCCTGAATAACCTGCACACCCGGCACGCCGCACTCTACCGGCTCACTGACAAGGTATTATTTCCCCATCTGGATTGAGGGTGCATTGTATGAGCAGCTCTGGTGAATGTGGGATGATTAGTGATGAGCGAGCACGGCCATGCTTGGGTCTCGTAATAAGCAGTCGAACGCTCGGATGAACTCGATTCACGTACCAAGTATAATGGAAGTCAATGCAGAATGCGAGCATTTTTCTGAAAGATCTGACTTCCATACTCGGTACATGAGTTGAGCCCATCCGAGCGTCCAACTGCTCGTTATGAGTCCCCAAGCATGGTAGTGCTCACTCATCACTAGTCATTCCAAGTACCGAGCACCCAAGCATGGTAGTGCTCACTCATCACTAGGTACAAGTACCTGAGCATGGTAGTGCTCGCTCATCACTAGTTACGAGTACAGAGTACCCGAGCATGGTAGTGCCCACTCATCACTAGTTACGAGTACCAAGTACCCGAGCATGGTAGTGCCCGCTCATCACTAGTTACGAGTACAGAGTACCCGAGCATGGTAGTGCCCACTCATCACTAGTCATTCCAAGTACCGAGCACCCAAGCATGGTAGTGCTCACTCATCACTAGGTACAAGTACCTGAGCATGGTAGTGCTCGCTCATCACTAGTTACGAGTACAGAGTACCCGAGCATGGTAGTGCCCACTCATCACTAGTTACGAGTACCGAGTACCCGAGCATGGTAGTGCTCGCTCATCACTAGTTTAGAGTACAGAGTACCCGAGCATGGTAGTGCCCACTCATCACTAGTTACGAGTACCGAGCACCTGAGCATGGTAGTGCCCACTCATCACTAGTTACGAGTACAGAGTACCCGAGCATGGTAGTGCCCGCTCATCACTAGTTACGAGTACCGAGTACCCGAGCATGGTAGTGCCCGCTCATCCCTAGTTATGAGTACTGAGCACTCGAGCATGGTAGTGCTCCCTCATCACTAGTCACAAGGATCGAGCACCCGAGTATGGTAGTGCTCGCTCATCACTAGTTACCAGTATCGAGCACCCGAGTATGGTAGTGCTCGCTCATCACTAGTTACCAGTATCGAGCACCCGAGCATGGTAGTGCCCGCTCATCACTAGTTACGAGTACTGAGCACCTGAGCATGGTAGTGCCCGCTCATCACTAGTTACCAGTATCGAGCACCCGAGTATGGTAGTGCTCGCTCATCACTAGTTACCAGTATCGAGCACCCGAGTATGGTAGTGCTCGCTCATCACTAGTTACCAGTATCGAGCACCCGAGCATGGTAGTGCCCGCTCATCACTAGTTACGAGTACTGAGCACCTGAGCATGGTAGTGCCCGCTCATCACTAGTTACCAGTATCGAGCACCCGAGTATGGTAGTGCTCGCTCATCACTAGTTACCAGTATCGAGCACCCGAGCATGGTAGTGCCCACTCATCACTAGTTACGAGTACTGAGCACCTGAGCATAGTAGTGCTCGCTCATCACTAGTTACGAGTACCAAGCACCTGAGCATGGTAGTGTCGACTCATCACTAGATAAGAGTACAGGGCACCCGAGCATGGTAGTGCTCACTCATCACTAGTTACGTGTACCAAGCGCCCGAGCATTGTAGTATCCACTCATCACTAGTACAGAGCACTCGAGCATGGTAGTGCTCACTCATCACCAGGGCTGTGGAGTCGGTAAGCCAAACCTTCGACTCCGACTCCGACTCCTCAAATTCTCTTGCACCGACTCAGACTCCGGCTCCGACTCCGACTCCGGCTCCGACTCCTACATATATTGCTTATAGTTAGGTGAAAAATTTATTGTAGTACATGAATATGTGTATGTGAACATCAGACATTTAATAATTTTTATGATACAATAATCAAGATATTTGGATAGAACATAAAATATATTTATTGGAATACAACTTTAGAACACAAAAAACTGTAATAAATTGTAAATATGTAATACACTATGTAATATACAGTAGATTACATATATATCTTGTGTGTGTATATACACTGTATATATATATATATATATATATATATATATATATATATATTTTACATATTTACAATTTATTAGTTTTTTGTGTTCTAAAGTTGTATTCCAATAAATATTTTATGTTCTATCCAAATATCTTGATTATTGTATCATAAAAACAATTAAATGTCTGATGTTCACATTGTACTACAATAAATTTTTCACTTAAATATAAGCATTATACTAAATGTTATTATTTAGTAAAATATTCAGCACATTCTGCATTGCACTCCTGTCCCCAATTTATTATATATTTTAGGAGTCGGAGTCGGTGCATTTTATACCGACTCCAACTCCGACTCCGACTCCACCAAAATGAGCTCCGACTCCGACTCCACCAAAATGAGCTCCGACTCCGACTCCACGACTCCGACTCCGACTCCACAGCCCTGCTCATCACTAGTCATTACGAGCACCTGAGCATGGTAGTGCTGGCTCGTGACTTGTCGTTATGAGTACTGAGCATCTGAACATGGTAGTGCCCGCTCATCACTAGTGATGATACATTTCCCACACTGCGGCACGGAGCTGTAATGCTGGGCTTATTCCCACTCATTACACGCTGGTGCACTTGATATGGTCTGTCATGCTAAGTATACAGCAGCTATATCCTCCCACAGACACAAGGGGTCACATATAGCTCTGCTGCAAATAACCACAAAGAGAAAACAGAGGAAATGAAGAGGATTCAAAGCCCAAGCTTCTCTTATCCAAGCAGAATGTCAGCCTCGATTCGTCCCGCACGCATGGCTTGCCGCTGCTAATGCCTTCTGGGTAATCTGCCATTTTACAATCTAGCCAGGAAAGAGCTTAGAGCAGGCCAGATGTGCTGTGCACACCTGTCACACGGCTCCGGAGGAGAGGAGGGTGCGATCCAGCCATGTGCTGCAATGTTCTGCAGGGGAACGTAGCTACATCACATAGTAGGATATCGCTTTATGAGGTTACAGGAGCCTCCCGTCCTCCTCACCTCCGGGTGGACCTTGTGGATATGTCTTATCAGATGCACAGCGCCACAGGACTCTGCATAGCAATTTGCCTTCTAGAGAGGCACAGAAGGGCTTCTTCATATGCACCTCTATGGGCACCTTAGGACAATGACCGGTTTTACATCTGCAAGATTAGTTTCCAGGAAGATGATATCGAAGGCTTATCCTTAGGACAGATCATCAGAACCAGACTGACAGCAGGCACCAATATGGATCAGCTGCTCACAGGTCCTGGGGTGGCCACAAATACAGCTCTGTGCACGGCGCAGTGGTGATCTACAGGTACTGCAGCTCACCCTCCGTATACATCTGAGCTGCAGGACCTGAGAATGACCACTACACCGTACACCAGGCTGGACACCACAGCTCTGTACAATGGGTTGTTCTGGCCTTAGTGGGACCTGATTACAGTGCATCAACTGGAGCGAGGACGGGCGCGCATCAACGGGAGCGGCGAGGACGGGCGCGCATCAACGGGAGCGGCGAGGACGGGCGCGCATCAACGGGAGCGGCGAGGACGGGCGCGCATCAACGGGAGCGGCGAGGACGGGCGCGCATCAACGGGAGCGGCGAGGACGGGCGCGCATCAACGGGAGCGGCGAGGACGGGCGCGCATCAACGGGAGCGGCGAGGACGGGCGCGCATCAACGGGAGCGGCGAGGACGGGCGCGCATCAACGGGAGCGGCGAGGACGGGCGCGCATCAACGGGAGCGGCGAGGACGGGCGCGCATCAACGGGAGCGGCGAGGACGGGCGCGCATCAACGGGAGCGGCGAGGACGGGCGCGCATCAACGGGAGCGGCGAGGACGGGCGCGCATCAACGGGAGCGGCGAGGACGGTCGCGCATCAACCGGAGCGAGAACGGTCGCGCATCAACCGGAGCGAGGACGGTCGCGCATCAACCGGAGCGAGGACGGTCGCGCATCAACCGGAGCGAGGACGGTCGCGCATCAACCGGAGCGAGGACGGTCGCGCATCAACCGGAGCGAGGACGGTCGCGCATCAACCGGAGCGAGGACGGTCGCGCATCAACCGGAGCGAGGACGGTCGCGCATCAACCGGAGCGAGGACGGTCGCGCATCAACCGGAGCGAGGACGGTCGTCATTGTCGTCATCATCAATCATCATCAGCTGTCCCCCAACTCTCTCACAGGCTGGGGTAACAAACGTATAAGAAAAATCGTCCCAATATTCATCCAGTACAGTGGGGAGATTTCTTTCTCACTTTTAAGTGTCCACTACAATAAGGATCGGTCACAGCAGCAAAAAGGATGAGCCGATAAAATGTCATTCTCCCCTTTCATCTGTACAGGGAGCGTCAGGAGGCCCCTGCACATATTACACTATCAGGGGATCCTGACAATATCAGCAGGTTCACCACCTGTAGTCGAATGTGTATGGGGGGCCTGTAGGCCATTCTGGGGGTAGTTTTCTTGAAGCAGCGCTCCAGCTTTTTTCCCAGTGCTGGAGTGGTGCTTTAAATTCCCCAACCCCGTTCTTATACTCTCCTTTACATCCTTTACATCAAATCTTGTGCCCACAACTTCTGACTGGCCCAAGACGTTGCGTCACAAGCATTCAATACAAGTCTATGAGAGCAAGAATGAGGCCAGAATGAGGCTCCCATAGAGTTGTGACCATCCTGAGGAAGCGAGAGATGAGGCTGCTCTCACTTCCTCAGGATGACTGATTTTTTGTCTAAAAGTGGGGAAAGTGAAGCCAGTGCCGATTGCCAACAAGGATCGAGTGACAATGTCATGTGAGCCCTGGGAGAGCCAGTGACAGCACTGGAGGGGAGTAGAAGTGTTATTAATTTATTGGGAGAAAACATAGATTGAGAAAAGGTTTTCTGGGTAGTGGACAACCCCTTTAATGCTTCAAAATACATGAAATGGGTAAAAGACATGACCTGCTCATTCCTACGGCAGCTTAGAAGGCACCATTATTTTATTTACCCAAGTGCATAGATTTGCAGGACTCCGGTCCCGCATCCAGGTCAGTGGTACCTGGCAACTAGACAAGAAGGCTGCAAATCTGCTACCTTCCAGTTTCCCTGGTGCGGTATTTGTCAGGGTTGGTGAGACCTCATCTGTGCGTAATCTAAGAAAAAGACTGATGGCTCAGCCTACTACTCTAATGTGAACAGGTGCAAACCAAAAAGGAAACAAACATAGTAACAAAAAGGAGACCATTGCACACTGCAGTGCTAAGATATGTGGAACAATGAATATGGGAATATAGACATGCATTACTGCTGTGAAAAAACATGGAAAAATTGAGATACTTAGCACACAAAAATGGCCAGTTTTATGTGAGCCCAACAGCTAGCGGCAAGGTGTCCTTAGCTCTACAGAGTGCAACTTCCTCCTTTTTGTTACTATGTTTCATGTTCAGTTTGCACCTGTTCACATTAGAAAGGTAGGATGTCTTTTTCTTAGATTAGGCACAGATAACGTTTCACCAGCCCTGATAAATGCTGCACCAGGGAAACTGGAAGGTAGGAGATTCGCAGCCTTCTTGTCTAGTTTTTTTTCTTAGATTATAGGGTCATGCCTTCTGATTGAGCACTCCTGCTCTTCAGCCTTAGGCGATTTTAATTCTCAATTTTCAGGCTCCTGTCCACCCATGAATTGTAGGTTTTTTAACCCAAAGAGAGGTATTAGTTTGGTAGGGACCCAACAAAATGAGGTCACCTTGCTGTTGGCTGTTGGGCTCACATAAAACTGGCCATTTTTGGGCACTAAGTATCTCAATTTTTCATGTTTCTCATGTCTATATTCTCATATTCATTGTTTCACATATCTCAGCGCTACAGAGTGCAACTGTCTACTATTTTATGTGTGCAGTATGACGCAAAGATGACAATGCGCCAACCTTGGCTAATCAATAGCGGCGCTAGGGATGCTGAAAAGTAAGGGATTTGCGGCCTAATACTCCCGCACATCGATCCATATATATATTAAAAGAAAACAAAAATAAGAACGTTGGCTGAAATGACGCTGGCATAACTGACCAAGAGAATGACAAAGGCGACACCTCAGGAAAAAAAAAAATCTAAAAAGGATGACGAATGCACATCCTCTTACAATGTAAAGTCATTTGAGCTTCTGTTTTGGGATCTCTAGTTTTTTCTATTTGCTCGTTGTCTGTGCTAAAACCTCCAGTCTACTAGTGCTACAGCTGCTGATGTAATTTTAACCAATCTGCTGCTGCTGTCAATCAGCAAACATGAGATGGTCGTAGACAGGGCTGAGTGTGACAAGCGGCAATAAGTCACTGCAAAGCTGCACCCAAAATAACAAAAAGCGGAAAGTGCCCAAAATAAAAAACTACAGCAACGACGACACAAAATGTTAAATATTTCTAGAGATATTGTGATAAACTAATAAGGATAAGCCATTCTCTGGGATCTTGTATCAGTGTGATGACCTCTGACACTTCCCAAGGACGCATCGAGCACTACACATGGCAGGGGAGCACATCAGATACGTCCTAGCCGTCTGTATCCAGAGAGCTGCAGTATTGGGCTCATTTTAAGTGACCCACCCATATGTGACTTTCTTGGTGTGAGGATAGAAGGTGGGGGGCAGCCGTCAAGGGGGTGTCTAAAATGACCTCTGAGTGTGATCACTGAAATAACAGCTTGTAGATCTGACTGATGAGGGCTAATGGAATTAAAGAGCAGCAATTCTTCTAATATAAAGAAGGGCTGAGGGGGTCGTCTCCGCATAGAAAATGGGGAAAATCGCAAAGGGCTTGTAAGAACAAAACTTTGCAATTTATTTCTAATTACAAAAAAAACCTTTCTATTCTCAAGAACTAAGGGATTTTGAATTGTCCTCTCGCCCAGTCTCTCGCCCAGTCTCTCCCCCAGTCTCTCCCCCAGTCTCTCGCCCAGTCTCTCCCCCAGTCTCTCCCCCAGTCTCTCCCCCAGTCTCTCCCCCAGTCTCTCCCCCAGTCTCTCCCCCAGTCTCTGTGTGTTTGTCTCTTTCCCTGTCTCTCTCCCTGTCTGTCTGCCTCTTTGACTGTGTCTCTCTTGGTCTCTTTCTGTCTCTCTCCTCTCCGACATCTTATTACCTCACACATAGGCTTCTTACACTAACAATTTATTTTGTTCCTATAGCAACCAATTACAGCTCCTATTAATAACCTAATAGCTCGCAGCTCCACTGACTTTAATGGAGACAGGTTTTTTGGAGAGTAACTGTAAAGCGCAGGGTTAAATTTTACCGTCAAAACATAGTCTATGACGTTCCCTGAGTCACATGGGGTGTCTGTGTAAACTTTTGTGATTGTAAATGCGACGGTGCGGATTCCTTTAGCGGACATACACGCACGCACACATATACATACACACACTCAGCTTTATATATTAGACTACACATTGCCCAGGATACCGACCATGGCCGCAGTGCATCAGCAGTAGCAGGGAGAAAAGCAAAACCACAAAAAGAGGAATTATAGTTCCCCCAAGAAAAATTTAAAAAAATTATTCACAGCAAAAGGGCAACAGTATTTATCTGCCCAGGCCACAAAAAAGCACTGACAAGCTTGTTCCAATACCGCTTATAAGCGCTGCTGTGGATGGCTGAAGCTGACCAGCGATCTGTTCTCCTCCAATGCTTCATAAGTAATGATGGCTCTGCTTAAAACAGCAGAATCTGCACATTTCAGACCGTAGACCTAACATAACGAGTAGTGATGAGCGAGCACGAACATGCTCAGTACTCGTAAGGAGCAGTTAATGCTAGGATGGGTGCGACTCGAGCACCCAAGTGTAATGGAAATCAATGGGAGACTCAGGCATTTTTCATCAGCTTCCTCCCTGGTACACAGGAATCTGGGAGGCATGGGAGCGGTGCACGTCTGCTCAACAAGATTAGACAGCGAATTTAAAGGGGTGTTTCACTACTATGAAAAAATGCAAGAAAAATCCAGCAATCACAAATGATAAAAAATTCCAAGACTTTCACATTTTAAAATTCCATGGTTAAGACTCCATTGAAAGGGAAACAGATGACGCTTTTCAGATCCAACAGATCCTTACTGACTGCGAGATGAGTAAGGATCTGTTGGATCCGAAACGAGTCATTGTTTCCCTTTCAATGGAGTCTGAACCATGGAATTTTAAAATGTGAGATAAAGTCTTGGAATTTTTTTATCATTTGGGATTGCTGGATTTTCCTTGGATTTTTTTGGATTGCTTCTTCTGGTGACCAGCTGGACTCTGATCTGTGCATCCCTTTCCCTACACCAGGAATCGCAGTTGGTGGTGAAGTGGCTGGTAAGTATTTTTTGTTTTTTCACTACTATTACACTGCTCTATCTATTGGACAGGTCATCAATATGATATCAGTGAGGATATAAGCAGTGTATGGAGCAGAACACCACAGCTCTGTCACTGATCTGCAGTACCCGGCACTACACGGATGAGAGCTGTGAGCGAAATACACTCCTATGCCTCCTGCTCTCCAAATTAATAAGACTTGTTTTACAAGCGCTCAGGAAATCAATACAGAGCACACTCAGGCTGCTTTCACACTACGTTTTTTTAACATGTCAGGAACGTTTTTTAACGCAAAAACGGATCTAGTGCAAATGCGTTTTCATTTCAATGCATTTGCAATGGACTCGCGTCAACATGCGTTCACATGCGTTATATTGAGGATCCAGTGACTTGCAGTTTTTTTTAACTTTTTTCAAAAACGCTACTTGTAGCGTTTTTGAGCTGCGTCCAAATACTGCAAATCGCTGGATCCTGACTAAACAGCACGCAAACGCATGTGAACGCTGGCATGCTGATAGACAGGATCCTGCTTGCTCTACTGAGCATGCCCAGAAACCAGCCTGTCGTGTTCAGTCTCTCTCCCCCTCCCGCTTTCCCCTCTCCCTCTTTCCTCTCCTGAGAGCGGCAGACGCTCGTAACCAAGGTAAATATCGGGTAACCAAGCAAAGCGCTTCTTAGTTACCCGATCTTTACCTTGGTTACGTGTGCAGGGAGCCGGCTCCTAGCAGCTGCGGACACTCTTAACCAAGGTAAATATCGGGTATTCAAGCAAAGCACTTCACTTAGTTACCCGATATTTACCTTGATAACAGCTTACCGTAGCTGTCAGATGCCGGCTCCTAGTCTATCACGTTCAGTTCCCCTCACTCCCGATCAAATGACTTCAATGCCCGCCCATAAACTTCAAGTGGCAGGATCCTGCAAAATAACACATGCGTTTTTCTCTGCAAAAACAGGATCCACTTTTACAGCAAAAAAACGTTCATAAGGCTGCTTTCACACTACGTTTATTTAACATCCGTCCATAACGTTTTTTTAGCGGAAAAACGGATCCAGTGCAAATGCGTTTTCACTTCAATGCATTTGCAATGGACTCGCGTTCGCATGCGTTTGCGTGCGTTAGACACAGGATCCGTACTTTTGCGTTATTTTAACATGTTTCAAAAACGCTACTTGTAGCGTTTTTTACCTTTGTCAAAATAACGCATCTCACAGGATCCTTCACATTGCGCCGCCAGCTGCAATGCATTTCAATGAGCGCTGGATCCTGCCTAGCAGAATGCGTTGAGTTGCGTTGTAACAGGATCCTGCTTTTGTACTGAGCATGCCCAGAAAGTACTGAGCATGCCCAGAACCAGTCTCACGTGATCTGTCTCTCTCTCCTCCTCCCTCCCTCCCTCACCCTCTCTATCTCTGTCTTTCCCCCTTCCTCTCCTCCCTCTCTCTCCCACCTGAGAGCTGCGGACACTCGTAACCAAGGTAAATATCGGGTAACCACTTCTCTTAGTTACCCGATGTTTACGTTGGTTACGTGTGCAGGCAGCCCTGCTCCTAGCAGCTGCAGACACTCGTAACCAAGATAAATATCGGGTATCCAAGCCCGATGTTTACCTTGGTTACCAGCGTCTGCAGCTGTCAGAAGCCGGCTCCCAGTCTGGCACGTTTAGTTCCCCTCACTCCCGATCACATGACTCCAATGCCCGCCCCTAAACATCCAGTGACAGGATCCTGCAAAATAACACATGCGTTAGCATGCGTTTTTTGCTGTAAAAGCAGGATCCGCTTTTGCAGCAAAAAAACGTTCAGGATGCATGTTAAAAAAACGTAGTGTGAAAGCAGCCCAACTATGGCCTACTCAAAGAATGATCCTTTATTACTAGTTGTGACCAGTTTATATAGGGTCACAAAGGCTTTGTCCCTCTGAACTATGCACCAATGAGCACAATAGCGGCGTGAACGGAAATGTAAAACTTGCCCGCCCATCAGTGTTAGCTGAACCCTATGACATCAGCTATAAGACAAGATGGTTTCTTTAAGAACAAAATGGCTTCTATTCTCTCACAGCGCCTCAACTGTTCATTCCCAGCAGTCACAGGCACCGATACCTGCTGATCGTGAGGGTGCTGGGTGTCCTAGGTCATCCACATCCCAGAAGTGAAGCACTAATGTGCTCATACACAATGGATGAACATCGGCCTACCATCTAATGTGTATGGGGAGTCCCCTCAGTGACGCCCCCATCAGGGATATTAAGTTTTATTACTCTTGATTCTTTATTCTCATGGCTGCAGGAAGAATGAAGGATTTCATAGTGGTCATTCTGATCAATCTTGTAATGATGGCCTTGTGATGACCAGAATGGAATCTCCATCTTGGCTGACAGAGGGGAGAGCCCCTGCTATGATGTCCAATCCTTTACTATTATTTTATGGCATATACAAGCAGCTCATCTACAACATACCAGCTGCCACTTTCATTGTGAGATACGTCACAGATATTGATGGTTTTACACATCTTCCCCAGTGGGTGCTGTACAGTATTTTCATTAAGTGGCATTTACTCCATCCTCGTCCCCATGTGACAGACGCTTCAGAGGATGCCAGGCACCCACTTTATGACTTCACTAGAGCTACAGTGCGTAAAGCTGTGCCATGAGGAACACGCGTCCCGTCTCCAATATCAACAAAATGGCACAAAAAGCAGAGTCTTTAAGTTTAGTGAGGACTGGGAATTAATACTGAATGAAATTACTCTTCCTGTTCCATGTTTGTGGAGTTAACCCTAGAACGCATACCTGGAGCCTCGCAGGCCTGCTAGGTCACTTCTTTTCTATGGTAGATTTCTATGGTTGCGTGTTCTAGGGTTAAGGGGTTGTCCACTACTCAGATAACCTCTTCTAAATCAGTGCTTTCCCCCATTAAAATAAAAATCGGATACTCATTTCAAACACTGATTTAGAAGAGGATGTCAGAGTAGTGGAAAAGCCCTTTAAGGGATTTCTGGAGAGGGGAATAGAACACTTGTCTCTATAAGGGGTTAGGCTACTTTCACACTTGCGTTCAGCGCCGTCCGTCACTATGGAGAATAGCGAAGTCCATTAACGCACTGCGCTATTCTCCATAGACTTGTATGGACGACGCACTGTAACACAAGTGTCAGCGTTGCATCCGCAGGACGACGCAGCGTCGTTAATTTGACACTGTGTCGGGCGGATGGAACGCTGCATGTAACTTTTTTTTGAGCAGCGGAAACCTTTATTTTTTACTGCGCATGCTCTCTTTTTTTTTTTTTTTTAATCACAAACTTTATTTTTTCTCGGTGGCCGAACATTCAGCAGAGCGCTCGGCCGCCGGCATGTCAGGGCACTCAGCTGAGCGCTCGGCCGCCGCCATGTCAGGGCACTCAGCTGAGCGCTCGGCCGCCGCCATGTCAGGGCACTCAGCTGAGCGCTCGGCCGCCGCCATGTCAGGGCACTCAGCTGAGCGCTCGGCCGCCGCCATGTCAGGGCACTCAGCTGAGCGCTCGGCCGCTGGCATGTCAGGGCACTCAGCTGAGCGCTCGGCCGCCGGCATGTCAGGGCACTCAGCTGAGCGCTCGGCCGCCGGCATGTCAGGGCACTCAGCTGAGCGCTCGGCCGCCGGCATGCCAGGGCACTCAGCTGAGCGCTCGGCCGCCGGCATGCCAGGGCACTCAGCTGAGCGCTCGGCCGCCGGCATGCCAGGGCACTCAGCTGAGCGCTCGGCCGCCGGCATGCCAGGGCACTCAGCTGAGCGCTCGGCCGCCGGCATGTGAGAGCGCTCGGCCGCCGGCTATTAAGAGCGATCAGCTGATAGTTCACAATAGACGGCTGCCAGTACTGTAAAGAAGAAAAAAATAAATAAATAACGCTTTCCGTTATTTTGTACGATCCGTAGCATTGCGTTGTGCCACTATATGCAACGCATCCGTCACACAACGCAATGCTATGGAAGCTGTCCAACGCAAGTGTGAAACTAGCCTTATACAGGACAAATATGAGTGACCTATTCGTGAGATAGGTCATCAATACCAAAACGGTGAAGGCCCAACTCCAGGCGCCCCCCACTGATCAGCTTATTGTAAGTAAAGCAGCTCCATACATTGAGGAATGGCTATTAAAGGGGTATTCCCACCCCCAAGATCCTATCCCAATGTAGTAAGGTAATAATAATATTAATTAATACAATACCTGCAATTATAAATGTAGTGCAGCTGTTCTGATTCACCAAGTTGCTTACCTCATGTGCAGGGCATTGTAGCTTAGGCATCTATGGTTACGACCACTAAAAGCTGACTATACGTGGTCGTAACCATGGATCCCTAAGGTCCTGCAATGTCCTACATGGCGTAAGCAATATAGTGAAATAGAACTATACTGTACTACACTTGTACAAAAACACCACAATTTGTGTGCACCAAGACTCCTTGTGCTTCGATTGCCCTCTGCTAGCCAATTAGAGTAACCTGAGACAACCGGTATAGACACGGCAGTTGTTAGGCCACGTAGCCATAGCAACCAAACTGTGACATGACTCGGTTGTTCAGCTCAAAGCAGGACGGACCCAGTACTGGGGCGGAAGGGGTGAAGCGGCATGGCAGCCGTCCGTGCCATTCATAGTCACAGGGCAGAGGGACTGTGGGAGGACTTATATATACATGCATACATTTTATATATATACATTATATATATATATATATATATATATATATATATATATATATAATATATATATATATTAGTGTGGGTATACAGTGTGCTGCCAATCAGTGGTGTCGCCACGGTAATACAGGGCTCAGGATTCAGAGCAATGTTAGATCTGCAACAGAGAAAACTGTGATTCTATCACAACTACTGCACCCAGTAAAACTAAGCGATTCCTGGCTAGTATCAGGGTCTTTGTCCCTACATCATGCTGTTGTCAGATTACATAGCAAAAACCTGCTGACACATTCCCTTTATCTTCTTTGCTCTTGGTGCCAACTTAAAAGGCAACCTGTCAGGTGCAATAATCCCTGCATAGCAGTCCCAGCCTATAGTGGCAGAGAAAAACAGATCTTTAGAAAAAGTATTTCTAAAGATCCCATATGATTTGCTAATGAGGCCAGCGACTAGTCGCAAGGGCATTAGTTCCCTTGGCTAGTCGGCCCCTGTGGGTGTGCTATCATGCTAATGAATGTGCAGCGTCACAGGATGATCTCACTCACCTCTCCGCCGCCATTCCATCAGACTCCTGGACTTTCGGTCATGTGCACTATGAAGCTGGGTCTACACGTCCCGGCTTCAAACTTTTGTAGGAACATTGTCACTGCTCAGAGCTTCCATAACTGGTAACCCGAAGTTAAACATTACAGTCAAGGAGCAAGAGAACTGAATGACTGGGCGACTTTATTCAGAAAGATTTCTCTGACCATTTCCAGACACCTAAGGCTAGTTTCACACTTGCGTTGGACGGGATCCGTAGCATTGCGTTGTGTGACGCATGCAACGGATGCGTTGCATATAGTGGCACAACGCATGCTACAGATCGTACAAAATAACGCAATCCGTTGTAGTTTTTTTTCCTTGACTTTACACATCTGAGCATGCGCAGTTGTGTAAAGACAGCTGCGTTAACGGAATCCGTCAAATGACGCAATCTAACGGAATCCGCCACTATAGGCGTCCATTATAAAAACAACGGACGCCTAACGGATTCCTGCAGGTTGCGTTTTTTTTACACTCCGCCAAGCGCAGAAAAACGTTACATGCAGCGTTCCATCCGCCCGACGCAGCGTCAAAATAACGACGCTGCGTCGTCCAGCGGATGCAACGCAGACACTTGCGTTACAGTGCGTCGTCCATACAACTCTATGGAGAATAGCGCAGTCCGTTAATGGACTGCGCTATTCTCCATAGTGACGGAATGCGCTGAACACAAGTGTGAAACTAGCCTACACCTCATGATATGCAGCGATCAGGAGGCTACTGGGGCACATACAGAATATCACAAAACTGAGTACACCCCTCACATTTTTTGTAAATATTTTATCTTTTCATGGGACAACACTGAAGATGACACTTTGATACAATATAGAAGCTGTACACTGACTACTTTACAAAAGTGTAAATTTGGTGTGTCCTCTAAATAACACCGCCATTTATGTCTAAAACAATGGCAACAAGTAAGTACACCCCTGAGGGAAAATGGATAAGTTGTGCCCAAAGCGTAAATCTTTTGTGTGGCCACCATTATCTTCAAGCTCTGCCTTAACTCTTGGGAATGGAGTTCACTAGAGCTTCACAGGAGCCGCTGGGTCTTCTTCCACTGGTGGATATTGTTAGAGACCTTGCGCTCCTCAACCTTCTGTTTGAGGATATCCCACAGATGCTCAATAGGGTTTAGGTCTGGAGACCTGCTTGGCCAGTCCAGCACCTTTACCCTCAGTTTTTTTTTTTAGCAAAGCACTGGTCGTTTTTGGGGTTATGTTGAAATTCTGCACTGCGGCCCAGTTTCTGCAGGGAGGGGATCATGCTCAGGTTCAATATATTACTATACATTCATGGTTCCATCAATTAACTGAACCTCTCCAGAGCCGGCAGCACTCATGCAGCCGCAAACCATGATACTCCCACCACCATGCCTGACAGTAGGCAAGACATGCTTGGCTTTGTACTCCTCACCTGGTGGCCACCACACAAACTTGACACCATCGAAACCAAATAAGTTTATTTTGGTCTCATCAGACCACAGGAGATGGTTCCAGTAATCCTTGTCCTTAGCTGTCTTGTCTTCAGAAAACTGTTTGCAGGCTTTCCTGTGCATCATCTTTAGAAGAGGCTTCCTTATAGGACAGCCATGCAGACCAATTTGATGCAGTATGTAGCATATGGTCTGAGCACTGACAGGCTGCCCCCCCCCACCCCACCCCCACCCCTTTAACCTATGCAGCAATGCTGGCAGCACTCAGATTTATTTTGAAATGACAACTTCTGGATATGAAGCTGAACACATGCACTCAACTTCTTTGGTCGACCATGACCAGGCCTGTTCAGAGTGGAACCTGTCTTGTTATATTACTGTATGGTCTTGGCCATCGTTCGGCAGCTCAGTTTCAGGGTGTTGGCATTTTCTTATAGCCTCAGCCATCTTTATGTAGAGCAATAATTCTTTTTTTTCAGATCCTGAGAGAATTCTTTGCCATGAGGAGCCATGTTGAGCTTCCAGAGACCAGTATCAGAGAGTGTGTGAGCGATAACACCAAATGTAACACACCTGCACCCATTCACACCTGAGACCTTGTAACACTAATGAGTGACATGACACCGGGGAGGAAAGATGGCTAATTTGTCCATTTTCACTTAGGGGTGTACTCACTTTTATTGTTTATTGCCAGCAGTATAGACATTAAAGGCTGTGTGTTTATTTAGGGGGAAACCAAATTTACACATTTATACAAGTTGTACACTGACTACTAGACATTGCATTAAAGTGTCATATCGTCAATGATGTCCCATGAAAAGATATAATAAAAAAATTTACAAAAATGTCAGGGGTGTACTCACTTTTGTGATATGCTGTACCTAAAAATGCCTTTGCTTGAATTTTAATCGACAACATGAGCACATCTAACAGAAGTGCGGCAAGGTGGTGCACTCACCAGAGATCATTACCGGTCGTACCGGACGGAGCACAGAGATAAGGCGCGACTCTCGTACACCTGTTACCAGACATGACACTTTTGGGACAGTCACATGGGGCACAGGTATTTCAACAACGCCCCCAGTCACATGTATGGAACAGGATTTCAAGTACAAGAATTTCTAGGACAAATTTTCTGCCTTTAAATAGACCCGTACTGCACCTACACATATTAAAGGGGCCATTACACAACAGAAGGTCACCAGGATAAGCCTTCTCGCTAATCAGTGAGGGTCTTTCATACTCAATTGGCAGCAATTCTAATTGTGGAGGACCTTTCTATGTTTTTGTTTTTTTTTTTCTTAACAGAGTACCTTCTCAAATTGGACCCACTTCACTCTTTTTTTGTGCCTCTTTATTACAGGATAACGTTGCATTAGAGGAGGACAGAAAATAAGACAAACTGTTCCAGAATTGGTGGAGCAAAAATGATTGGAGTAGGCACTATGTTTAAATACAATTAAGGGGGAAGGGTCCTCTTATAGGAGTTTTCTGGGAGTTTTGTATTTTTTTTTTTTCTTATGTGCCTAAGAACCTACATGCAAGTAGTGGCTAACTAGCTGCCTGTTGTGTATGCTGGATCAGAGTAGTCACGGTCCACTGCTGCCCGTAGTTCTACGGCTTCCATTAACATCACATCGACAGAGCAGCAGCTTCTCTTCCACTCCGTTCTGTTGACTAAAGGTACCGTCACACATAACGAGATCGCAGCTGAGTCACGGTTTCTGTGACGCAGTAGCGGTCCCGTTAGCGATCTCGTTATGTGTGACACCTACCAGTGATCAGGCCCCTGATGTGAGATCTCTAGTCGTTGCCGAATGGTCCAGGCCATTTTCTTCAAAGGCGACGTCCTGCTGGGCAGTACGCATTGCTGTGTTTGACACTGTGTGACAGGGTCACAGTGACTGCTGAGATCGTTATACAGGTCGCTACTGCGACCTGTATTGTTCCGGCATCGCTGGTAAGATCTGACTGTGTGACATCTCACCAGTGACCTCCCAGCGACTTACCTGCGATCCCTATCAGGTCGCATCGTTTTCGGGATCGCTGGTAAGTCGTTGTGTGTGACTGGGCCTTTAATGTCTCTGCCGATGTCATGTAATTGACAGCATGTTCCCTGTTGCCTAAGTGTCTGTCAATCAGCTTAACTTTGGCAATGACACCCTTTCGACAGTGGGGAAAAAGGAATATACAAGCTGTATCTGCACTGCCGTTGAAGACTTCCACAGAGAAGAATCCAGGACACACTAGTGGGAGCAATATGTTTTAATTCCCCCTCCATCTAAATCTCTCTTTGTCTTCCAGTTAAAACCCTATATTGCGCCATTCTGCGCCCCAGTTTTTCCGTTGCCCTGTCGACAGAGCAGAAGAGGAAGAGCTGCTCTGTTGACAGGAGGTCAAAGCAATCAGCAGAATTTCCGGCAGGAGCGGTCCTTCAGTCGGCAGAGATCCACGACGGGAAGAACAGGCAGATTGTGGCTATCCTGTAATATCTTAGGCCCATGAGAGCGCACCCCCCCCAACAACACAAATGTCCCAGACAATCCCTTTAAACATTGTTGCTCATCAACCATCTAATCTGTATGAGGCCCCTACACCAGAGAGAAGGATCAGGCTGTTTGTGTTGGAAAGGCTCCATCTCCATTTCCTCTGGAGTGAAGCCACCACTAGAAGTGTCTGGAAACAACTATATCGGCTCCCACTGAAAATACAGCAGAATGAATGGCACAGATCGCTGCAGAACAAATGGAGTCGATAGTAGGGATGAACAAAAAGATTCTTGGTTCCAAGTGATGAAGCTCTTCGGCAGCTGGCATCTCCTGGGCACCTGAGCCGTTCCCTATGCCCCTAGTCCTCACGCAACGTAGTGATGGCCATTGTGGGGACCAGAAAGTGACAGAGGCATCAGAAGTGGAGACCATCTACAACAGAGGACAGGACCAGAGATGGGAACAAGGGACCACAAATTGTTTTGCTCATCTCTCATAGGTATCCAACGGACGTGTGCACCTTCACACCTGCTGACTTCACTGAACATTTGAGTTTACCAAGGACATGAATGAGGTGGAAAAAAACAATGTGCTATTCACTGGTGGTCTGCGATAGCACTGTGCTGTCCTGTCACAGGACCGAGTGGCTGCAGCGGTCAGGTGATTAGGACAAGGACCCAGAGAAACATCCAACATCACCTATCATGGCCGGTCACAGACTGAATGTCAGAAAGGCCTCATTTATTTCCTGTCATTTATACAGAACATATGGACACTGCCCGAGGAGCAGCCTGATCCCCCATCTCTACGTGTACAGGTACGGGGGGGCGACGGACTCCGACAAGGATCAGGCAATGGTTAATATTCTGAATAGCTTGTCATCAGGGAACAATATGTCTGCCATCTGCTGGTTTTATATAATACACAGGCTGAAATATGGCACATTCATAGCCGCACGTAAGACATGTCCTTCAGGCCTAGACATGCTCCACCGAACACTATCCCAGCAGGGACATACAATCCCCATAGTGAGGAGTGGAGGCCCAATGTGTCGCCCACACGCTGCTCGCCATGTGCTGAGAGGGATGGACGCCAGATGAGGAGGGTCAGATGACATCTTATTTCAGGGACACGACAAATGGCTCCGTCCTTGTCGGGACATGGAAAGTCCAGGACCTTCTCACCTGGAGCCAAGAGCTGACACTTTAGAGTACAGGTGTATATATAAATGGCCATTTTATATAATATAGATACCACAGGATTATACTGCTGTAAAGAAAGGGGCTGCATAACCCCGAGCACCACTGGGAGCACAGGCGGTGACCTTGGGCAGGGCGACCCTACACATGGCGCTCAGTGCCCGGGCAGCATTATTATACGGTGTGGAGGGCTCCTCAAGGTGAAGGGTCTGCAGGGGCTGGGGGACATGTATGTCACCAGCATCGGTCACTCAAGAAAGGTCACATCTATGGCGAGAAGACATTGGAAATGGAAAGAAGGGAACGATAAAGAGATATATAGATATAGAAACATGGATGAAGAGAGATACAAAGATGGACTGATAGATATACAAAAATGGATAGATAGATATAGGTATGGATATATAGATGAGAGATCCCAGTCCCGGGCACTGCATTGCCCCATCTGCTGGGGGCAGCCATAATCCCTGCAGACAATGGAGGTCTCCCTGCAGCTAGTGGTGCGGGGAGGCCGTGTGTGCGGTAAATCCGCTCCCGTCTGCCCATGCAGCAGCACAATGGCCTCATCTGGCGCACACACAACCGCCACTCGGTACACGCCCCGCACCCAGCGCCATGCTCTGCTGCAGAGGCCGCCGGTGACCTCCAGTATGTGGGGCACATCAGGCCGGGGCAGCCGTGCACGCGGCATTACCGGCTCTTACCTTGCAGTGTCACAGCCGGTGCTGCTGCAGCGTTAGATGTGAGTGACAGCGCGCACGAGCAGTAGGAGGAGCGGAAGGGGGAGGGGCGCCGGGGAAAGCCTCGGAGAGTGACGTCAGCACACGCCCGGGTCACTGATGGCTGCTCCCTGGCCAATGCGGGCCCTGTGCGCGGCCGTGTCCTCCCCTCCCTGCGCCTGTCACTTTCTGCCCCTGGGCCTTGTGGCTGGCGAGCTGCGGAATGTAGTGCGCGCCCTTCTCTGGCGCTGCCCTATGGGAGGCTCCACCCGCACCGTGTAGACCCCAATGCTGGCTCCTCACAGGCACCAGACTGGAAGGTTTACATTTTAACATCTCATCCATTAGTTTTTTCCTTACAATATGTTAACTTTTCAATGTATTTTTGAGCAGTTTTTACTCAATTGAGATCAATGATGCTAAAATAACACAAAAAAGTGCACAGAAAACATGAAAAGCACGCACTTTACTGCAAAATTACAACTGTGTTTCTCTGATTATTGTCTGTGCTTTCTCTGCAGGAAAAAACCCCAGCAAAGACCCCGTGTGAACATAGGCTTATGGAAATAGACTCCTAGGAGAAAGCGCTGCACCAGGCATATATATATATATATATATATATATATATATATATATATATATATATATATATTGCGTACATTGCACTGGAAGACATCAGTGTTGGTGTAATGGGAATTGTGACATCCATTAATAATGGGGATGTGTATGTGCCGCCCCTGCAGCAGTCGGACTGCTCGGATCTGGGATTTACCGTGGCTCGAGGCCACTCGAAAATGAAATGTATGTTTACAGGGGATTAGTTATTATTCGTGACACCACCCGTGGTTCGCAGAAAATGGGAGTACCGCCACTGCCGATGGGAGTACCCGGGGGAGATGGAGCGGGGCAGCCAGATGACGTTCCCTCCACGGGTAGGGGAAGGCCCCGGGACTCTAGATGGGGGTGGTGGAGGGATGCGGGGTGCAGGTCGCGTAGCAGGCTGGACGCAAAGGGGGGATCTGCAGCGTACTCACTTAGGCCGTGTGGGTGTTGGTGCGACCATCAAATAGACTCTGACACACAAGTAAACCAAGTCTCTGAGTGCCGCTGCCTGTTTGGGGGGAGCTCGTCCGGGAATCCGCTCCCTCTGATGTTGCTGGTGGTTTTGACCTGCCTTCTTGCACTAATTGTAGATGTTCTGAGTGACCCCTCGGCTTGAAGCTTTCAGGGTCCCGCTCCCTATACTGGAATAGAGGAGCTGTGCTCTCGATGGCTGACACTTGGGATTTCAGTGGGCTGCATGGGTTGCAAAGCCCTATCCCCCTCGTTGTGTTGGTGCCTTCGATCTCTGAGCTCTTGGGGACAGTTCATAAAGAGACTATCCTCCACAGGTTAATTATCAGGTTGCGTGAAGCTACTCCCTGATCTAGGGTCCAGTACCCCGCCATGCTTGGTACTGGTCCAGTTACTAGATATTCCGGTGCCGACCGTTCTCCAAAGCTAAGCCTGGCTCCTTTCTCCAATACCCTGCGACCGGGTCTCCGACTCCTCCGGTCCCAGACCACCGTCTGCGACCTGTCTCCCAGGGAGCCACAACTCCCCTAACTCCTCACTCTCTGAGGCTACTACTCAACTCCTCTCCCAGCTCCCCAGGACCTGCCACTGCAGCTCCTCTCTCACTGAAAACTGACCTAAGTTCCTCCCACCAATCTGCTTGACCCCTAGGCGGGTGGCCTTATTCCAGGTAGACCACCCACTGGTGTGCCTGACAGCGTGTGGTGTAAGGTGACTTGGAATTGAATGTTGATAGAAGCAACACCAAAGGTTAGGATCCCAGAACCATGGAGGGTGCGTTCTGCACTATAAGAAAAAGGAGTGCAGTTCCCTGTGACACCCTGACTAGTCCAAGGCGTCACATGTATATTGCTTGACAACAGGGTAAGATGGAGTTAATGTTTGAGACTAGCCCAGAGTGGGAGGGACTAGAATGAAGGACAATGATAGGGCCCAGAGTGCAGGGAGAGCAGACCTATGGTCTGACTAGCAAACAGAGCCGCATGACGTGGGTGTCCCTGACGTGGAGGAGACCAAGACTGGATAGCGAGATCCAGAGTACCGAGAGAGAACTGACCAAAGTACAAAGTGATCAACTGGACACGAGTCCTGGGGCAGGACACCTAGCATTGTGGGCCCGAGTTTATAACTCAGAAAGGTAACGGGACAGAAACATGAGACAAAGTGAATTCCTTAGGCGTCCGCAAGCTAGAAGCTAAGTTCAGCCACAGTGACATATACGACTCTCCTAAGGACTGTAGGACGCTGACCATGTGATATGACTTTCACGGACTGTACTGTGGTGCTAAGCTGGGTTATGGTGAAGAAAGTGAGAAAAATGGAAGCAGGAACAAGCAAGTGTGAAGAAGTAAAGAGACTGTGTTAGAGATGCTCTATATTATGGAAGAAACGTATGAGAAGCTGTCACCCGCTTTATAGTGTACATAGTTGTTATCAAATGGCTGTTTAGTAAAGTTTTGTTTATGAAGAACTGGTGGTCGACCTCATTGAACTGATATCAGATCCTGGTCAGCCAAGGTCATCAGCATCATGAGGGCAACAAAGGTAAAGTCTCCACAACACAAGGCCACACACCGAGCCAAGACCTTCATCTTCATGTAACGAGCCGGGGAGTGAGAAACAACTACCCCATTAACGGCTACCACCCCCGTTACATTACATAGCCACAGTATTAAATGCATAATCACATTTGTCTACACCTAGACTGGACTATCGCCTCACCTTAATCTTATTGCCTTATTAACGTTTTCTCAGAATCTGGTCACTTCTTATCATGTGTCCTCACCCTTCCTGCACTAGCAGCACTCTATCTGGACACACACAGATACTGGCTGATGACCGACTTGTGCGGCTTTATGTGAATGCTCCAACATGGGCGTATTCAGACATCCATACAAATCAATCTAACATCGGACCGCAATGCACAGAAAAATTGGCCAGGTCTCAAGGATCAAACGAAATTGCTCAGAACAAAACAGAAGCCAAATCTCTCCATGCACATTTTAATGAGTGGAGATTTCCAAAGGCCGTCATCTCATGGGCTTATCAAAGGAAGAACACCAAGACTGGTTATTCCTTGTTGAACCCCCTTCGCTGAACACAGGACAATTAACTTAGGATTCTTCAACATATAATAACTAGTGATAACCTCGCCAGGGCTGTGAAGTCGGAGTCAGTGTCCATTTTTGTGGAGTCGGAGTTGGAGTTGGAGTCTGTATAAAATGGACCAACTCTGACTCCTAAAATATATAATAAATTGGGTACAGCAGTTCAATGCAGAATGTGATGAATATTGTTTCATAAGAATTTGGGAAAGTATGAAATGTCCTGTAAATGTTTGTTCTCTTCCTGATCAAAGGATGTAGGCTTTTAGTTGAGATGAATCTGTGCTGCACTTCAGCTACATGATATAAGTAGTGATATCACCATCTTACTACAGTAAATTTATCACAAACATGGGTTATGTACAGTTGAAACCAGAAGTTTACATACACTATCTATAAAGACACATCTGCATGTTTTTCTCACTATCTGACATGTAGAAAAAGCAATTTTAAAAGGCTAAAATATAACTTTTAATACGATATTGCATTAAAAGCCTAGAATAGGTATAGTGTAACCCTCAAGCTCCTAGGATTGCTGACAGTTTCAGCCCAATTTTGTATATCCAGGGAGCCAATAAACATATAACAAAATTACCAAAAAAACATAACATACATAACAAAACATTTTTTTGAGTAGATAATTTCGCTCACAGAGAACAGTGGTCCAATATATGAGTACAGAAAAAAATATCAAAAATAACTCAATATAATCAACCCAAAAGGTGTATAGTGGTCCTCAAGGAGGAATCCACCTATATCAAAGTTGACAACTCATTTTAATACTTTGATATAGGTGGATTCCTCCTTGAGAACCACTATACACCTTTGGGTTGATTATGAGTTATTTTTGATATTTTTTTCTTTACTCATATATTGGACCACTGTTCTCTGTGAGCGAAATTATCTACTCAAAAAATTTTTTGTTATGTATGTTATGTTTTTTTGGTAATTTTGTTATATGTTTATTGGCTCACTGGATATACAAAATTAAGCTGAAACTGTCAGCAATCCTAGGAGCTTTTGGGTTACACTATACCTATTCTAGGTTTTTAATGCAATATAGGATTAAAAGTTATATTTTAGCCTCTTAAAATTGCTTTTTCTACAACCTTACTTAAGTGGCCTCCCTCTGAATTGAGGATTGCTGTGTGAATCACTATCTGACATGAAATCAGAATAAATCTTTCCCATTTTAGGTCAATTAGGAACCAAAATTATGTATATTTGCCAAATGCCAGAATAATGAGAGAAAGAATGTTTTAAGGCATTTTTATTACTTTCTGCAAAGTCAAACATTTACATACACTAAGAGTAGTATGACTTTAAACAATAAGGGACAGCCCATATGATGATGTAATGTCTTTGGAAGCTTCTGATAGGTTTATTGGCAACATCTGAGTTAATCAGAGACACACCTGTGGATGTATTTTGATGTACACCTGAAACAACACTGCTTTCTTGTGTAGTATCATGGGGAAAGTCAAAAGAAATCAAGTAGAGACCTCAGGAAGAGAATTGTGGACTTGCACAAGTCTGGTTCACCTTTGTGTGCAATTTCCAGATACCTGAAGGTGCCTCGTTCATCTGTACAAACAATTATATGGAAGTACAAACAAGATGGGAATGTCCAGCCATCATACCACTCAGGAAGGAGATGGGTTCTGTGTACCAGAGATGAATGTGTTTTGGTCAGACATGTGCATATCAACCCAAGAACAAAAGCAAAAAACCTTGTGAAGATGATGGTGGAAGCTGGTAAGATTGTGTCATTATCCACAGTGAAACGGGTACTGTATCAACGTAGGCTGAAAGGCTTTTGCCAGAAAAAAAGCCATTACTCTAAAAGAAACATAAAAAGACAGATTAATGTTTGCAAATACACATAGAAACAAAAACCTTAATTTTTGGAGACATGTCCTATAGTCTGACAAAACTAAAATTGAACTGCTTGGCCATAATGACCATCGTTACAGTTGGAGGAAAAAGGGAGAAGCTTTGAAGATTAAGTACACCATCCCAACTCTGAAGCACGAGGTTGGCAGTATCTTGTTGTGGGGTTGTTTTGCTGCAGGGGGCGACTGGTGCACTTCACAAAATAGATGGCATCATGAGGAAAGAAGATTATGTGGCAATACTGAAGCAACATCTCAAGACATCAGCCAGGAACTTAAAGCTTGGGCTGAGTCTTCCAAATGGGCAGTGACCCGAAGCATACTGCCAAACTGGTTACAAGGTGGCTTAAAGATAACAAAGTCAGTGTTTCAGAATGGCCATCACAGAGCCCTGATCTCAATCCTATTGAAAATTTATGGACAAAGCTGAAAAGCCAGGTGCAAGCAAGGCGACCTTAAAATATGGCTCAGTTAAATCAGTTCTGTCAGGAGAAATGGGCCCAAATTCCTACAAACCATTGTGACTGCTGGAGAAGGGGAAACAAAAGGCGCAATAGGGTCTTATCCGGTAATGACCGTGTAAAAGATAAAGATGAAAACACTCACCTGATAAGGTTGTGCCAGTCACAACCCCTTGTAAAGCATGTGAGTGTCAGCGTGGTACAAACCATTGTGAAAAGCTTGTGGAAGGATATCCAAAATGTTTTACCCAGTCACACAGTGTAAGGGCTCTGGCACCAAATACTAATGAAATGGATGGAAACTTTTCACTTTGCAGAAAGTAATAAAAATGGCTTAAAATATTCTCTCTCATTATTCTGGCATTTGGCAAATATAAAAAAATGTATTTCCTAATTGACCTAAAATGGGAAACATTTATTCTGATTTCATGTCAGATAGTGAGAAAAACCTACAGATGTGTCTTTATAGATAGTGCATGTCAAGTTCTGGTTTCAGCTGTATGAGGGAGTTGGAATCAGGGAAATTGAGGAGTCGGAGGTTTGGCTTACCAACTCCACAGCCCTTGTGCTCACCACTGTTTGATACTTGATCGAGCATCTCGAGAGCTCAAGAGCTATGCTGAATCCCCGCCCTGTTTTGAGGCTTTTGGACAGCCAATCAACAAGCAGGGATTGTCTGCCATACACAGCAGTGTTCTAGCCGTGTTTGCTACTGGTATTACTGTGATTTGCAGTCGTATTTCGTCATCATGTCTTATGTAAGACCCTGTGACATGAAGCTCTGCACACTCTCCTCTAGAAGAAGGTTAGGGACAGTTGTAGTAGGAGGGAGAGCTTAGATTAGAGCAGTCATATAGGCAAGGTTTAATTAAACGCACCTACAAAACGAATCTATACAAATATTTGAGGTATAAATAAAGTTAGTTGAAACACATGAAGCAGAACAAACAGGAAGTTGACCAAAGTAATATTCCACCTCCTACATATACTTTTGCACCCTTTAGTGTCTTTACCTGGCACTAAAGGGTGTTTAGCCTGGTTTAACTTAATAAATAAATAAAAAGTAGATGTCCCCCCTATTTTTGATAACCAACAAAAGTGAAGCAGACAGCTGTGGGCTGATATTATCAGGCTGAGAAGGCCCATGGTTATTAGGCCCTTCCCAGCTTAAAAATATAAGCCCGCAGCTGCCCCAGAAGTGGCATATTACATAAGAAATGTCGTTTCTAGTGCATCACCCTGGCTCTTCCCAAATGCCCTGCTGTGGTGGCAATCGGGGTAATAGTAGTTGGGGTTAATGTCAGCTGTGTAGTGTCAGCTGGCATCAAGCCCTGGTGTTAGTAATAGAGAGGTGTCTATCAGACACCCCCATTACTAACCCAGTAAGTTAAAAGAAAAAAAACACAAAAATAATTTATTTTAACCCCTTCACCACCCAGCCTGTTTTCACTTTCATGACCAGGCCAATTTTTTTCAATTCAGACCAGTGTCACTTTGACCATACCTTATAACTCTGGAACGCTTCAATGGATCCCGGTGATTGTTACATGTCTACTTCACTCCAGCGGAATTTTTTAAACAAAATTTTATTTTGTCAAGAAGTTAGAAGGGTTCAAAGTTTATTAGCAATTTCTCATTTTTCTGACAAATTTTACAAAACCATTTTTTAGGGACCACATCACAGTTGAAGTGACTTCGAGAGGTCTAGGTGACAGAAAATACCCAAAAGTTAACCCCATTCTAAAACTGTACCCCTTAAAGTACTCAAAACCACATCCAAGAAGTTTATTAACCCATCAGGTGCTTCACAGGAACCAAAGCAATGTGGAAGGAAAAATAAAAATTTTACTTTTTAACACAAAAATGTTACGTTAGCCCCAAATTTTGCATTTTCACAATGTAACAATAGAAATTGTACCATATAGTTTGTTGTGAAATTTTTCCTGAGTTCAAAGATACCCCATATGTGGTGGAAATCTATTGTTTGGGCGCACAGCAGGGCCCGGAAGTGAAGGAGTACCATTTAAATTTTAGAGAGCAAAATTGGTAATGCAGCTGATGGGATTTATTTGGACTTTGCAAAAGCATTTGATACTGGCCCACATAACAGTCTTGTAATGAAGCTCTAGAAGCAGGGAATAGGGGAAAGTATAAGCAGATGGGTAAGGAATTGGCTAAAAGATGTGAAACAAACAGTAGTCATAAATGGTATATTCTTTAAATGGGCTATAGTCAGCAGTGGGGTGCCGCAGGGATCTGTGCTAGGACTGATTCTTTTGAATCTCTTTATTACTGACCTTTTGGATGGGATTGATAGTAAAGTATCAGTCTTTGCTGATGACACCAAACTATGTAGGATATTGAAAATGGACCTTGATAGTACAATACTCTAAAATTATCTTGATGAGATGTCGGAATGGGCAGACACTTGGCAAATGAGATTTAATGTTGATAAATGTAAAGTAATGCACCTAGGATGGAATAATCCTGTAACTGCGTATACATTAAATGGAAGTAAACTCAGGACTACAGAACAGGAGAAGGACTTGGGTATTCTCATTACAAATAAGCTGAGCAGCAGCACTCAATGTCAAGCAGCAGCTGCTAAAGCAAACAAGATTTTAGGGCCTATAAAAAGAGAGATTAGATCCTGTGATCCCAATGTATTGTTACCCCTCTATAAATCTCTTGTAAGGCCACATCTTTAATATGGGATCCAGTTTTGGGCTTCACATATTAAAACGGATATTAAAAAATGAACTTATTGGAGAAACTCCTAGTACCGTTTCCTCGGTTGGTGATCCGGAGATTCCAGAGTTGGCGGCTAAATGCATTTATATGGGCATATAAGCGTCATGGGATTCAACAGTCAGTACTGTTGGCCTCTAGAAAGATGGGTGGCTTGGTTTTCCCAGACATGTGGAAATACTACATAGCCACACATTTAAGGCATATTCGGTGGGTAAATGGATGGAGGGGGAGCGGACTTGGGTGACCCCTATTCATCCTGCAGCTTTGTTATGGAGGAGCTCTCCAGACACCCCTGATACATGCCTGTTGGGGCTTATGGCATTCACTAGACATATCTGGCGGCTGGCTATAAAATCTTTCCGCTCATCTCGGCCAATTCCCCATTGATGCCATTCCTAGATACTCCAGCTTTGAAAGATAGCACGCATAATAAGGTGATTGGTCCATGGGTGTATGCAGGGCTTTTACGATATATAGACATAATAGACCCATGCACATATACGATACTGCCCTTCACGACATTACAGGAGAGATTTGGAATCCCTGGGAGGCTTTTTATACCTATGCACGAATACGTCACCTGGCCATACCCACGATTAAATCCACTACTTTCCCTAAACCCACCCCATTTGAGGGCATATGTAAGATAGGGGCAACAACGATGGGGCTAATCTCATACCTTTTACAATATACTGACTTCACATGTTGATATACAACACTCATATATGGCAAAATGGGAAACGTATTTGGGAAGGGCAATAAAGAGACCGATGTGGCAAGCTATTTGGGATCGAACGGCAAAGATGTCTATATGCACCACACGAAAAGAAGACCAATATAAGATTTTAATGCACTGGTACCATACTCCAGATGTGCTTAGTAAACTCTTCCCTAACATGTCGGACCAGTGTTGGAGATGTGTGAGGGATAGAGGATCTCTCACCCTAATCTTTTGGGAATATGAGGTTCTTGCTCCTTTTTGGAAAGGGGTGGAGAAATTGATTCATAAAGTTTTGGGGTTTGAGGTTGCTCTAGACCTGTTCAGCTACCTTCTTAATTTAGGGACCCCAAACTCGGCCAGGTTGCTCCTCCACATTTGGAACTCAGCGAAATGCTTAATAGCCTCGTTCTGGAAAAAAAACCTTTCCCCCCTACCCTCCAGGATCTGGAACTGCGGATACAAGAAGCAAAGCGGATGGAGTACCTTACTGCTTGTACGAACAACCAGATGGAAAAGTTTCAACAGATATAGACACCATGGGATCTTTTTATGGACGGTCGCAACTAGTTAGATTAAAGGATGAGCATATTTCAGAGATACATAGATGCCTCATGTGGCTCGTATGTTGAATGTCCCTTCCTGCCTTCCCTGTTCCCTTCCCTATATCTCTCCCAGATTCGAATATAATATTTGTCTATGCAATTGATTTTGATATTTGCTTGAAAATCTAGTTGATAAATAAACAGTTTATAACAAAAACGGATATTAAAAAATTAGAGTCAGTTCAAAGGTGGATAACTAGACTACTACAAGGAATGGAAGGCCTCCCATATGATGACAGGTTTAAAAAGTTAGATATGTTTAGCTTAGAAAAAAGATATCTCAGAGGAGATCTCATTTATTTGTATAACTACATGTGTGGTCAATATAAAGGACTGGCACATGACTTATTTCTTCCAAAGACAATACTACGAACCAGGGGGAATACTTTGCGAGTGGAAGAAAAGGGATTGCGGCAGCTAAATAGGAAAGGGTTCATTACAGTTAGAGTAGTCAGATTTTAGAATGCCCTACCAGAAGAGGCAGACACTACACTGTGTGAGAAATTATTAGGCAAGTTGTGTTTTAGAGGTTTTTTTTTTTATTGATTTACAACTATGTTCTCAATCAACCCAAAATACTCATAAATATCAAAGCTTAATATTTTTGGAAGTTGGAGTGTTTTTTTTTTTAGATTTGGCTATCTTAGGAGGATATCTGTTTGTGCAGGTAACTATTACTGTGCAGAATTATTAGGCAACTTAATAAAAACCAAATATATTCCCATCTCACTTGTTTATTTTCACCAGGTAAACCAATATAACTGCACAAAATTTAGAAATAAACATTTCTGACATGCAAAAACAAAACCCCAAAAATTAGTGACCAATATAGCCACCTTTTTTTATGATGACACTCAACAGCCTACCATCCATAGATTCTGTCATTTGCTTGATCTGTTTACGATCAACATTGCGTGCAGCAGCCACCACAAGCTCCCAGACACTGTTCCGAGAGGTGTACTGTTTTCCCTCCCTGTAGATCTTACATTTTATGAGAGACCAGAGGTTCTCTATGGGGTTCAGATCAGGTGAACAAGGGGGCCATGTCATTATTTTTTCATCTTTTAGACCTTTACTGGCCAGCCACGCTGTGGAGTATTTGGATGCATGTGATGGAGCATTGTACTGCATGAAAATCATGTTTTTCTTGAATGATACCGACTTCTTCCTGTACCACTGCTTGAAGAAGTTGTCTTCCAGAAACTGGCAGTAGGTCTAAAGGCCCCGTCACACACAGAGATAAATCTTTGGCAGATCTGTGGTTGCAGTGAAATCATGGACATATTGTTCCATTTGTACACAGCCACAAACCTGGCACTGATTGGCCACAATTTCACTGCAACCACAGATCTGCCGCTGATTTATCTCTGTGTGTGACAGGGCCTTAAGAGTTGAGCTTCACTCCATCCTCAACCTGAAAAGGTCCCACAAGTTCATCTTTGACGATACCAGTCCATACCAGTATCCCACCTCCACCTTGCTCGCATCTGAGTCGGAGTGGAGCTCTCTGCCCTTTACTGATCCAGCCTCTGGCCCATCCATCTGGCCCATCAATAGTCACTCTCATTTTATCAGTCCATAAAACCTTAGAAAAATCAGTCTTAAGATATTACTTGGCCTAGTCTTGACGTTTTATCTTATCTTTCTTGTTCAAAGGTGGTCGTTTTTCAGCCTCTTACCTTGGCCATGTCCCTAAGTATGGCACACCTTGTACTTTTTGATACTCCAGTAACGTTGCAGCTCTGAAATACAGTTAGGTCCAGAAATATTTGGACAGTGACACAATTTTCGCGAGTTGGGCTCTGCATGCCACCACATTGGATTTGAAATGAAACCTCTACAACAGAATTCAAGTGCAGATTGTAACGTTTAATTTGAAGGTTTGGACAAAAATATCTGATATAAATTGTAGGAATTGTACACATTTCTTTACAAACACTCCACATTTTAGGAGGTCAAAATTAATTGGACAAATAAACCAAACCCAAACAAAATATTTTTATTTTCAATATTTTGTTGCGAGTCCTTTGGAGGCAATCACTGCCTTAAGTCTGGAACCCATGGACATCACCAAACGCTGGGTTTCCTCCTTCTTAATGCTTTACCAGGCCTTTACAGCCGCAGCCTTCAGGTCTTGCTTGTTTGTGGGTCTTTCCGTCTTAAGTCTGGATTTGAGCAAGTGAAATGCATGCTCAATTGGGTTAAGATCTGGTGATTGACTTGGCCATTGCAGAATGTTCCACTTTTTTGCACTCATGAACTCCTGGGTAGCTTTGGCTGTATGCTTGGGGTCATTGTCCATCTGTACTATGAAGCGCCGTCCGATCAACTTTGCGGCATTTGGCTGAATCTGGGCTGAAAGTATATCCTGGTACACTTCAGAATTCATCCGGCTACTCTTGTCTGCTGTTATGTCATCAATAAACACAAGTGACCCAGTGCCATTGAAAGCCATGCATGCCCATGCAATCACGTTGCCTCCACCATGTTTTACAGAGGATGTGGTGTGCCTTGGATCATGTGCCGTTCCCTTTCTTCTCCAAACTTTTTTCTTCCCATCATTCTGGTACAGGTTGATCTTTGTCTCATCTGTCCATAGAATACTTTTCCAGAACTGAGCTGGCTTCATGAGGTGTTTTTCAGCAAATTTAACTCTGGCCTGTCTATTTTTGGAATTGATGAATGGTTTGCATCTAGATGTGAACCCTTTGTATTTACTTTCATGGAGTCTTCTCTTTACTGTTGACTTAGAGACAGATACACCTACTTCACTGAGAGTGTTCTGGACTTCAGTTGATGTTGTGAATGGGTTCTTCTTCACCAAAGAAAGTATACGGCGATCATCCACCACTGTTGTCATCCGTGGACGCCCAGGCCTTTTTGAGTTCCCAAGCTTACCAGTCAATTCCTTTTTTCTCATAATGTACCCGACTGTTGATTTTGTTACTCCAAGCATGTCTGCTATCTCTCTGATGGATTTTTCCTTTTTTTTTCAGCCTCAGGATGTTCTGCTTCACCTCAATTGAGAGTTCCTTAGACCGCATGTTGTCTGGTCACAGCAACAGTTTCCAAATGCAAAACCACACACCTGTAATCAACCCCAGACCTTTTAACTACTTCATTGATTACAGGTTAACGAGGGAGACGCCTTCAGAGTTAATTGCAGCCCTTAGAGTCCCTTGTCCAATTACTTTTGGTCCCTTGAAAAAGAGGAGGCTATGCATTACAGAGCTATGATTCCTAAACCCTTTCTCCGATTTGGATGTGAAAACTCTCATATTGCAGTTGGGAGTGTGCACTTTCAGCCCATATTATATATATAATTTTATTTCTGAACATGTTTTTGTAAACAGCTAAAATAACAAAACTTGTGTCACTGTCCAAATATTTCTGGCCCTGACTGTATGGCCAAACTGGTGGCAAATGGCATTTTGGCAACTTCAACCTTGATTTTCCTCAATTCATGGGCAGTTATTTTGCACCTTTTTTGCCCAACATGCTTCTTGTGACCCTGTTGGCTATTTGCCATGAAATGCTTGATTTTTCAGTGATCACGCTTCAAAAGTTTGGCAATTTCGAGACTGCTGCATCCCTCTCCAAGACATCTCACAATTTTGGACTTTTCAGAGCCCGTCAAATCTCTCTTCTGACCCATTTTGCCAAAGGAAAGGAAGTTCCCTAATAATTAAGCACACCTTATATAGGGTGTTGATGTCATTACACCACACCCCTCCTCATTACAGAGATGCACATCACCTGATTTACTTAATTGGTAGTTGGTTCTCAAGCCTATACAGCTTGGAGTAGGACAACATGTATAAAAATTATCATGTGATCAAAATACTCATTTGCCTAATAATTTTGCACACAGTAAATAACTTTTAAAAAGGGCTGGATGATTTCCTCAGTACACACAACATTGTTGGTTATAAATGATTCAGTGATGAAATGTATAATTGGGGGAGGAAGGTTTAACTAGATAGTATTTTTTCAACCTATGTAACGTGAAAATAGAAAAATACATTTTTACCACAAAACGGTTGCTATAACTCCAAATGTTTTATTTTCACAAGGTTAACAAGAGAAAATGCACTCTACAATTTGTTGTTCAATTTCTTATAAGTACAACAGTACCTCATATGTGGTGAAAAGCAACTGGGCGCATGGCAGGGCTCAGAAGGGATAGAGCGCCATTTGACTTTTTGAATCCAAGATTTCTTGGATTCGGTAGTGGATATCATATCGCTTTTGGACAAAATGATCTGACAAAACAGCTGAATTCCCCCACAAGTGACCCCATTTTGGAAATTAGACCCCCTAGAAATGTATCTAGATAGTTGGTGAGCACCTTGAACCCCCAGGTGCTTCACAGAATTTAATAACGAGCCGTGAAAAGGAAAAAATATTTTTTTTACCACAAAACTGTTGCTTTAACACCTAATTTTTCAAATTCACTAGTATAACAGGAGATAATGAACCATACACATTGTTGTGTAATTTCTCCTGAGTACATCAGTATCTCATATGTGGTCGAAAACTACTTTTGAGGCACTGTACTAAGTGAAGAAGGGAAGGAGCGCCATATTAGAGTTCAGATTTTGTTGGAATGGTTTACAGGTGCCATATCATTTTCGCAGAGCCCCTGAGGTGCCATAACAACAGAAACCCCTACAAATGACCCTATTTTACATACTGCACCCCTCAATGAATTTATCCATGGGTGCAGCGAGCATATTGACAGTACAGGTCTGTCACAAAATTTTATAACGTTGGGCGGTGAACAAAAAATATTTACCTTTTTAGCACTAAAATGTTGTTTTAACTCCAGATTACCAATTTTAACACAGGAAATAGGTAAAAAAGGCCTCATCATGTGTTATACAATTTCTCCTGAATGTGGCAATACCCCACATGTGACTGTACAGTACTGTTTGGCCGCAGCACAGGACTCGGGAGCAAAGGAGCGCCATTTGATTTTTGGAAAGCAGATTTTACTAGAATACTTTATTAACTCAATTTGCAGAGTCCCTAAGTGACAGAACAACATAAACCCCCTCAAGTGACCAAATTTTAAAAACTACACCTCTCTGGGAATTCATCTACAGGTGTAGTGACGATTTAGTGTCTGGAAAAACACACAGTGTCAAACGCAGTAAATGTTGCAGAATTAAAAATTGCAAATAAGACCTTGTCGTGTTCAGTACATTGTAGTGCTCTTACATTGTGCCCAACTCATGCTTCTTGAGACACACACCACGTAATTAAGCAAGCATTCTCACTATCACAATGTCAAACATGTGGATGCTAACTGTGGTTTAGGTACATTGTGGGTCTCAGACGGGATGGGGGCATTTTGATTTTGGAGGCCAGATTTTGCTGTAATGCTTTTCTGAGGTGGGAGCCGTAGTGTTTAACCAGAGCCTTTGTGCTCCCAGTAAAATGGAAGGTTCTTAGATTTCTGTTAACAGATGACAGACATTTGTGGGGACTTGTGTTTTTGTTGGTTGGATTAAATTCTATTTGGTGGCAATTTGGGATTCAGAACATTTTGGATCAGTTCACATTTATTCTGTGCTCTATGCCGAACACTTACATCAGGGTTTCCATCTACACCTCGCAATGTGCAATACAGGGTAATATTGTGGTACCGTGTTAGTATTTCAATTGATTTTTCTGGCTATGTCCCAAGAATGACAAAAGTATTTTAGGAGTGATACTTTTATAGGCTAACCAGAAAAATTATATTAGCAAGCTTTCAGAGCACACAGGCTCCTTCTTCAGGCAAATTACAAATGCCTGAAGAAGGAGCCTGTGTGCTGTGAAAGCTTGCTAATATAATTTTTCTGGTTAGCCTATAAAGGTATCACTAATAAAATACTTTTGTCATTCTTGGGACATAGTATTTCAACTCATCTACACCTCGGAAATATACGTGATTCAGGTGAAACCCCTGACAGATCCTTTTACTGTAATGAGGCAGCAGAGTTACTCCGGACTCTATTCGGCCTCTGTTCCACAGTACTTGTCTTTGACTCATTTTAGAGCACAGCATAAACATGAGCCGCACCATACTGTGATCTTTAGGAGGCAAAATGAATATATCAAAGCAGTTGAAGAATTGGCTTTATTTATTTATTTATATTTTATGCTATTCACCCTGCAGTATAAGTGATTCAGCAGTTTTTTTCCTCTAGTTAGTACCATTACTAACAGGTCTCTATGCCCTGAAACGCGTAAGGCTGTTCTGATTTTAAACAGGTATGCTTTTAACATGTTTTGTGAATAAAGAATGTCTTAACCTTCACTGAAAATAAAGAAATAACGTTTGGAACACCATTCTAAGTCTGAACTGGGTGCAAAAACCTAAAAAAAAATCACTATATGGAGAGAAGGTATGCACACCAGGGACTATGCAAGAGGAATACATGTAATAGCAGAAACTGCTGTGTGAATACTGACATGAAAAATACAATAGCTACATGAAAAAATGAAAAAATGAGAGTGGAATCTGCATTACTGCCATGAAATATGAATAAAGAGAAATTTAGCTATTGAATTGATCAATTAACCTTCACTAAAGACTGGACTACGGGTGCTGGATTACCATTTACCCTTATTTAAAGTACCATTACAGCGATACCAGGCTTATGTTTTATATATATATATATATATATATATATATATATATACATACATAGTTACATAGTTACATAGTTACTTAGGTTGAAAAAAGACCTAGGTCTATCTAGTTCAACCTTCCTCCACCAGTTCTACATTTGGTCACAAAGTCATTTATAACCAACAATGTTGTATGTACTGAGGAAATCATCCAGCCCTTATTTGAAAGCTGTTATAGTATCTGCCATTACTACCTCTTGTGGTAGGGCATTCCACAGTCTGACTGCTGTAACTGTAAAGAACCCTTTCCTATTTAGCTGTTGGAATCGCTTTTCTTCCACTTGCAGTGAGTGCCCCCTGGTCCTTAGTACTGTCTTTGGAAGAAATAAGACATGTGCCAGTCCTTTATATTGACCACACATGTATTTATACATATAAATGAGATCTCCTCTGAGACGTCTTTTTTCTAAGCTAAACATATCTAACTTTTTCAACCTGTCATCATATGGGAGGCCTTCCATTCCTTGTAGTTGTCTAGTTGCCTGCCTTTGAACTGACTCTAACTTCTGAATGTCCTTTTTAAAATGTGGAGCCCAAAACTGGATCCCGTATTCCAGATTTGGCCTTACAAGTGATTTATAGAGGGGTAACAATACGTTGGGATCACGGGATCTAATCTCTCTTTTTATACACCCTAAAATCTTGTTTGCTTTAGCAGCTGCTGCTTGACATTGAGTGCTGCTGCTCAGCTTATTTGTAATGAGAATACCCAAGTCCTTCTCCTGTTCTGTAGTCCCGAGTTTACTTCCATTTAATGTATACGCAGCTATAGGATTACTCCGTCCTAGGTGCATTACTTTACATTTATCAACATTAAATCTCATTTGCCAAGTATCTGCCCATTCTGACATCTTATCCAGATCTTTTTGTAATATTGTACTATCCAGGTCAGTTTTTAATATCCTACATAGTTTGGTGTCATCGGCAAAAACTGACACTGTACTATCAATCCCATCCACAAGGTCATTAATAAAGAGAGTAAAAAGAATCGGTCCAAGCACAGATCCCTGCGACACCCCACTGCTGACTATAGCCCATTTAGAGAATGTACCATTTATGACTACTCTTTGTTTCCTATCTTTTAGCCAATTCCTTACCCAGTTGCATATAGTTTCCCCTAGTCCTTGCTTCTGGAGCTTTAGTATAAGGCTATTATGTGGTACAGTATCAAATGCCTTTGCAAAGTCTAAATAAATCACATCAGCTGCATTACCAATATCCAGGTTTGAACTTACCCCCTCATAGATCCCCAACAGGTTGGTTAGACACGACTTATCTTTCATGAATCCATGCTGTTTGTCAGTTATCATATTATTTTCTGCAATATATTTTTGCATGTCATCCCTTAAAATGCCCTCAAAAACTTTGCATACTACTGATGTCAGGCTTACTGGACGGTAGTTGCCTGGATCTACCCTCTTCACTTTCTTAAATATCGGTACCACATCAGCAATCCTCCAATCCTGAGGCACCAACCCTGTTACAAGCGAGTCTAAAAAGATAAGATACAGCGGTCTGTCGATTACGGAGCTCAATTCCCTCAATATTCGTGGATGAATGCCATCTGGCCCTGGGGATTTGTCAATGTTTAATTTACTCAGACGTAGGCGTACTTCATCTTGTGTTAAATTAATTATATCGGGTGGTGAACTTTGATTTTTCACTTGTTGAATGATCCCTGGTACAGTCAGTTCCTTGGTGAATAGGAACTGACTGTACCAGTGATCATATATATATATATATATATATATATATATATACGTATGTAAATTTTTCTGCATGTGTGCATATCTGTGTGTAAATCTGTGTGCCTGCCTATGTGTACATGTGGCTGTTTGTGTGTGTCAGCATGTCTGTACATTTGTCTGTGTGTCTACGTATACCGTATTTTTCAGACTATAAGACACACTTTTTTCCCCCAAATGTTGGGGGAAAGTGGGGGGTGCATCTTATAGTCTGAATGTAGGACATGGCTGCGGGGAATGAGGGTGCTGCGATGGCGTGGGTCATCAGGGGGCATGAGCAGGCTGTAGCAGCGCCTGCCATGACCACATGGGCCCGCTCATTTCATATGCACGACCATCATTCCGCCCATCATCTCTCAGCGCTGAAGCCGGCACTGACAGGTGGGCGGGATGATGGGCAGGGGATGCGCGCATAGTAAACAGCTGGCCCGCATGATCACCCCTGGCAACTACAGCCTGGAGTGATCATGTGCGGCTATATTCACTGCCCCCCACGCATCATCATCAGCGCGGGCGGGGTGCAGTGAATCAGTATACTCACCGGCCACGATCCCTGCAGCATTGCGATCTCCTCTGTCTGCCAGCCGCGGCTGTGTGTGGAGACTAGCGGTGTGCACAGCGATGACGTCATCGCTATGCTCACATGTCCACACACAGCCGCGGCCGGCACAGACAGGAGAACATCGCGATGCTGCAGGGATCGTGGCCAGCTCCATTCAGCGGCGCTGCTGCTGGCACAGACGGGAGGAGGAGCGATGCTGCAGGGAGTGAGGAAAGGGGAGTATAAACATTTATTTTTTGTGTGCCACAGGATGCGGCCATATAGCAGGATGGGGGTATATAGCAGGATGGGGGTATATAGCAAGATGGGGGTATTTATCAGGATGAGGGCTATACCAGGATGAGGGCATATACCAGGAAGGCAGTATATAGCAGGATGGGGGTATATAGCAGGATGGGGTATATAGCAGGATGGGGGTATATAGCAGGATGGGGTATATAGCAGGATGAGGTATATAGCAGGATGAGGTATATAGCAGGATGGGGTATATAGCAAGATGCAGCCATACACCAGGATGGGGTATATTGTGAGCAGGATGAGGGCATATTGCAGGATGGGGTATATAGCAGGATGCGGCCATATGCCAGGATGGGGTAAATAGCAGGATGCAGCCATATGCCAGGAAGGGGTATATAGCAGGATGGGAGCACATACCAGGATAGCAGTATGTAGCAGGATGGGGGCTATACCAGGATGAGGGACATATGTATACAAGCATGGGGATCATATATAAGGCAGGAGGATCATTACTAGAATGGGGTACCTTAGTAGAGAATTTGGGGACATTACCCCCATAACAGTGTCAGCAGCAGATCCTCGCCCCATAACAGTGTGTCATGACCCCATTTTTGATCTGGTGCGTCTTATAGTCCGAAAAATATGGTATAAGCATATATGTGTGTATGTGCGCACTTCTGTGTCTGCATATGCGTGTCTGTGTGCATGTCTTTGTGTGTTCATGCCTGTGTGTTTACGTATGTATGAGTGTGTGTGCTTGTCTGCATGAGTGTTCATGTCTGTGTGCACTTGTATGCATGTGTCTGTGCGCCTGTCTGTATGCAATTGTCTGTCTTTGTATATCTGTTTGTCTATGTATGTAAGCGTGTGTGCATGTATGTGTGTCTACAAACGTTTGCATGTCAGTGCATCTTCGTATGTGTGCATATCTGCATGCATGTATCAGTGTGTGCCTTTCTGCATGTATATGCATGTATGTGGGCCTACATCACATTATTAAACATCGCTGTTATGTGCCACGCTCTGATGTCATCGCGTGGCCTTGGATGGGTGGGGTGGCCATTTGACCACACGGGATATGAAGCTGCAGGGTGGAGGGGAGGAGCGCAGGGAGGTGAGAAGAATCTTTTTGTTCTTCCCTCTGTGAATGGACAGAGTAGTGGATGTGATGGGACAGTTTAGGGGCCTGGGATGGTGGATAATAGGGGCCCAGGATGGGGCAGTTTAGGGGCCTGGGATGGTGGAACATAGGAGGCCAGGATGGGGCAGTTTAAATGCCTGGGATGGAGGAAGATAGGAGGCCAGGATGGGGCAGTTTAAATGCCTGGGATGGAGGAAGATAGGGGACCAGGATGGGAGACATTATTAAATATAGGGGGCCAGGAAGGTAGACATTATTAAATACAGGGGGCCAGGATGGGGGACATAATTACTACATGGGGCCAGAGTGAGGAACATACATTATTGGTTTATGATGGCAAATAGTGGAGATAATTACTGTAGGGGCAAATTAGGGGACATTATTACTGATGAAATATAGTTTATTTTTTAAGATACTATCTTCCATGGTGGGAACAAAAGTCTTATGTAGTGTAGAAATTGGGGAAACAGTGTGGAATGTGCCCTGGGAGTGATCAGCTATAGGTGACCATGTGTTATTTTCTGCAGATGCATGTTCTGGAGGAAGAAGTGATGGCGGTCAGCACCAGATGGAGAGGAAAAGTGAAGGTAAACAACGTCAGCTAGAGACATCACTGGTAAGTCAGAGTATTACATGTACACACACACACACACACACACACACACACACACAGACTATACACTATATACTGTACAGAACTCCTGTGTATAATGTCACTGGTGATCACTGTATTACCTATATAAAGATCTCCTGTCTATAAAGTCACCAGTGATCACTGTATTAGCTGTACACTATATTCAGAATTCCTGTGTATGTCACCGGTGATCACTGTATTACCTGTACACTGACACTATATACAGAGCTCCTGTGTATAATGGCACTGGTGATCACGGTATTACCTTTACACTGACACTATATACAGAGCTCCTGTGTATAATGGCACTGGTGATCACGGTATTACCTTTACACTGACACTATATACAGAGCTCCTGTGTATAATGGCACTGGTGATCACGGTATTACCTGTACACTGACACTATATACAGAGCTCCTCTGTATAATGGCACTGGTGATCACGGTATTACCTTTACACTGACACTATATACAGAGCTCCTGTGTATAATGGCACTGGAGATCATGGTATTACCTTTACACTGACACTATATACAGAGCTCCTGTGTATAATGGCACTGATGGTAATATTATTGTTATTAGTATTGTGGTTTTTATTCATGATTATTATTGTAGTATTATTCAGTCAGGATGTGGTCTGGTCATGGCATGTTTGTATTTGACCATTGTATGTGGTTGTATTCGGTCACTATGTCGTATTAATATGTGGTCTGGTCACGATATAGTGGTATTTCTCTTTTATATGTGGTATTATTTGGTCACCATGTGGTTTAGTCACAGTATGGCGGTATTTCGCCCTTGCATGTGGTATTATTCGGTCACTATGTGGTCTGGTCATATTGTTGAACTATTTCTTCTTTTGTATGTGGTTGTATTCGGTCACTATAGTAATATGGTGGTAATTTGTTGTCTGGTCATGGTGTGGCGGTATTTCTCCCTTGTATGTGGTATTATTGGTCTTGGTATAGTGGTATAGTGGATTGTGTTGTGTATGGAGGTCACTTTTTCTCTCTGATATCAATATGGGAAAGATTCTTTATTTCCAATAGAGATTAAATACTTGAATGTTTAACCCCTCCCTGTCCTGTAATTATTACACTGTAGCACATATGCACTTAAGCGGGCGTCACACGAGACGATCTATCGTGCGATATGTCGTCGGGGTCGCTCTGTGTGACACCCCGGGAACGATGAACACAGCTTACCTGCGTCCCGCGGCACCCGCCGGCTATGCGGAAGGAAGGAGGTGGGCGGGATGTTTACGTCCCGCTCATCTCCGCCCCTCCACTTCTATTGGCCGGCAGCTGTGTGACGCCGAACGTCCCTCCCCCTTCAGGAAGAGGATGTTCGCCGCCCACAGCGAGGTCGCTCAGCAGGTAAGTACATGTGACGGGGGTTTAACGACTTTGTGCAACACGGGCAGCGATTTGTCCGTGACGCACAAACAACGGGGGCGGGAACGATCGCTCGTGCGATCGCACGATAGATCGTATCGTGTGACGCCCGCATTACAGAGGTTGTCTGGTGAAAACAAGTAAACGCCTCTTCATTTTACTATATGGAGGACTATCTGAGGCCCATTATACTCTTCTAAAGCCCCGTGCACATGTTGAGTATTTGGTCAGTATTTTACCTCAGTATTTGTAGCCAAAACCAGGAGTGGTAAAATCAGAGGAAAAGTAGAATAGAAACACGGGCACCACTTCTGTATTTATCACCCACTCCTGGATTTGGCTATAAATACTGATGTAAGATACTGACCGTGTTTGGGGGGTACTTTTGTTGCAATCATATTTCATGGCTGCAATGAAAGGGGAATCTAGGGGCTTCAATAAGAGGAAAATTACTTGGTAAGGGCTGTAAAGTTTGGAAATATGTTCTTCTGTGTCCCAGCTGAATATTTTTATTATTATTATTTATTTTTTTTTTTTGGGGGGGGGGGCAATTAGAAATTCTGCTATGGGGGCCCATGATTTCTATGTGTGTCTCTGATCTCCGGTCAGTTTTAAGTCGTATTTGTGGTCACTAAGGCGATGGTAGCTGGGCTGTAAGGAGGGAGGGAGGACTTCTTCACACTTCCTCGCTGCCCTTGACACTATGGGTCTAATCTCACTGCTGGACCCAGATTCTGTGTAATATCGCTAGTAGATGCTGCCACCTACTGGACACAGTAATTATCTCTCCTGCTAAACTAAGGATTAATGCGGCTAAGCAGCCTGTGCCTCGCTTCCTCTGGTATTCGTGCTGCTGGGAGCCTGCTGAAGTCCGGATATGTATTTGACCTCGCAGGACATCTCCTCAAGTTCTGGACAGGCTTGTAGGTTTGTATAGGTATACTTTTGTTCCCTATAGGGATCAAATGTTGTAAATTGGGGCTGTTATGCCTTTTTTAGTGTTTTTAAAGCGTGTTTGCTGTGTCTCAATGTAATAAAGACCGTTTTGTATTTTGATAGAGGTGTATCCCTCTTTTGCACACCACTTTCCGTCTTTTTGGTGTACTTATTTATGGGTGTGTTGAGGTGATCCCTTGTGTTCAGGTTACCTAATGTGATAATTGGACCCCACAGGTGGTGCCCTCCAATATGTCTTTTTACAAGTATCGGACCTCTGTGGCGTGAAGCACTTGGGGTCTCGGTGTCAGTAAAGTGTCCCGTTCTGTATTCTGATAGCGCGGTTCCGTTGTGGGGCCGGTTCTCAACCCCGGATCCTATATGCTATTTGGCTGCAGACTCGTTGGGACGGGTCCGGTGACTGTTCTAGCTGTTCCCAGCGACCCTTGCAGAGTTGGTAGATAACGTAAAGTATATCTGCCCTAGGATTCTGTATCCCGACAGCGCCGGTCCTGTGGAAGCAGCCGCTCCGCTTCTCCCCAGCGACAGGGTTGAACACCCTGGCCCACAGAGCTGCTCGCGGCACGTCCACTCTGCTCTGTGTCTGTTCTTTCCCTGTGGTAGTTGTGTTGTGTGTTCCAAGCTGTTGCCCCCAGCCGCTGCCAAAAGCTGGTTCACTGCTCTCACCAGGTCATCCTGCTCTTCCCACTGTGTGCTCCTCACTCTCCCATGGTGGTTGGTTCTTCCTGTCCCTGAGTCCCCAGTCCAGTGGATCTGGGGATCCCCTAGTGCGGTGGCGTCCTGTAAACCCACCGCTGTAGTGACCCCCTACTGTGATCCCACCCTGGCTCGGTCCCCATTGGGGAGGGCAACCCAGTGTTACTGTATGTTTTTGTGAGTGTAAACCGGCACTGACCTTCCACGGACCCAGGATAAGAGGGGGTGCAGTACCCTGTAGTGCCTGAAGCCTCAGGGGCGCCACAGATGCTTGATGGGGGTAAGTTTAAGGGCAGCAGTAACTCACAGGCAAGTCTCCCTCTGCCATTGGCAGCATCGTCATGTGCCCGCCCACTGCTGGCAGTGCGCATGACAGTCCAGGACCCACTCTCCAGAGTCCACCATTTCCTTCCTCCTCCCCTCTTTGCAAATACCAGTCTACTGTTGTACAGCTAAGCCGAGAAGCTCCAGGTAGCTGTAGGGTTCATGGGCAAGGGCAGAGTCCATGGGGTAAGGTCAGCGTCCATTGAACAAGGGCACAGCAAGCAGTTCTCTGCAACGCTCAGAGTTTTGCTTTCTAGCAGAGGGGGGTGCGCAACATGCGCAAAATAACTTGCGTAGAGGAAAACAAACAAAAACTTTGCCTGCTTGTGGTCAAATTCAGGGGCCGGATCTCCTGACCTATCGATCCCCCATGGAACGCAAAATAGTCCGGTACGTATAGGTGCAACAAGCAGAACTGAGGTTCAGTTCATAGAGTCACCTTCTCAGCTTTCCTTCCACGCACATCGTGCCAATTTTACACCCAGGTGGTCTTGGACTAGTCCACTTTAATATATACAGCTAAGATGGCCATCTGGGCGATGGCCACCACTGTCGGAGGATTTGCTGCCTCCGGGGCCCTGGGCCAAGACTCCTGCACAGTACTGGGAAAACGGGCCTAGTATTTCCCCGCTATGTTGGTGGGTTCGTAGGGTCAGTGCCGTTGGGGCACCCTGCTTTGGTGAGGACTCTTTGGGCCACAACACCACCCTGAAGGCTTTATCAGCCATAAGTCCTTTACTCTTAGGTGTCTTCCTTGTATCAATATGTGTCGCCCCTGCAGCGGTCGAACTGCTCGGATCCGGGATTTCTGTGGCTCGAGGCTCTCCGGACCTGGGGGCTTGTGGCAACTCAAATGTAAAGGGGGCTATTTACAGGGTATAATAGTTTGTGATGCCACCCATGGTGTGCGGTATGGGGAGTACTGCCGCTGCCGATGGGAGTGTCGCGGGCGGAGGAGGGGACGGCGCGCTCTCCCACTGCTGCTCGGGTCCGGCTGTCGCGGCTGCTGCGGCCTGCTGCTGCTCGGTGGCTCGAGCGATGGGCCGGATCCCGGGGACTCTAGCGGCGCTCCTCGCCCGTGAGTGAAAGGGCGTTTTGGGTATAGGGATTGGTTATTGTCCGTGACGCCACCCACGGTTGTGGTGATTTGTTGACACCACCGCTGCTCTGTATGTGGATCCCGGGACGGATGGTATGGAGCAGCCAGTTGTTGTGTTGCCCCTGCGTGGGTAGGGGTTGGTGATCCCGGGGCCCAGTGAAGAGGTGGGTGATGCAGGGCTTGGTGGGGTGCAGGGACGCGGGGGCAGCGCTGTGCCTTGCGGCACTGTGGTACTCACTCAGCCTGAGACGTTGACACAGTTTTTCGGTAAACCACACTGCTGGAAAGACGGTTCCCACGGACGGCTGCACTTGCTCCCCCAGTAGGTGACGGTGATGTCCCTTTTTCCTGCACCTAATATTTCTGTGTTGGTAGCGATGGGTTCCCACCGGTAACCCGCTCCTCGGCTTGGATATGGGCCGGAGGAGCCCTACTTTGCCCGCAGGCGCTGGCCCTGAGAAACTGGTGCCCTAGCGGTGGCGGTGTCTCTCCTCAATGGTTGGACTGTTGCCTTCAATCGGGACTTGGTTCTTTGGAGACAGACGTCCCCTTCACTGACGGATTTGGCAAATTTACGGCGACTCCTAGCCTTGCCGGGGTCCGAGAGGCCCCTGCCCTGGTGCTGACTGTTCTTCGTATACTGCTCCAGACCGCCGGGCCACTACCCGTCCGCGGTCCTTCCAGCAACCTCCGAGCAGTCCCCCTCCAGACTGTCACCGCCGTTGCTGACCTTGCTGACTCTGTCCTGCACACAGCTGGACCAACTTCAGGCTTTTCTACTCTCACTTTTACTCTTTTCTTTTTTGCTCCACTACTACTTCACTTTCACTTCACTTAGCTCCTCTACCACTTCACTGTTTACTCCTCCACTTCCCTCACTGTTCTGCCTGGTTCTCCTCCCGCCTCCAGGGCTGTGTACTCCTCGGTGGGCGGAGCCAACCGCCTGGCCCACCCCCTTGTGTGAACATCAGCCCCTGGAGGAAGGCAACAACGATTTTGGTAGCCTTGGTGTTCCTAACTGGGGTGTAGGGTGTGGTGGTGTAATGACCTGTGACCCCTGGCTTGCCCAGGGCGTCACAGGAGTACCCGGGAGAGATGGAGTGGGGCAGCCAGATGACGTTCCCTCCACAGGTAGGGGAAGCCACGGGACTCTGGATTGTGACGTGAAGGGGAGCGCAGGGCTAGGCGGTAGCAGGGGATGACCATGTACTCAGACAGCGTCGGTGATGAAAAGCAGACTCTGACAACAAGGTAAACCAAGTCTCTGGATGCCGCTGCCCTCTTGGGGGAGCCCGTACGGGTATCCGTCCCCTACAGTACTGCCTGATGGTCTGGAGCCTGCCTCCATGCTCAAATTTAGAAGTGTTCAGTTGGCCCGTAGGCATAAAGCTGTCCGGGCCCCGCTTCCTACTGTTTGTAGTGGAGCTTTGCTCTCAAGGGCTCACACTTTGGATTTCTGTGGGCTGCTTGGGTTGGAAAGCCCTATCCTCCTCATTGTGCTAGTGCCCCTGATCTCTGAGGTTCGTGGGGACAGTCCATAAAGTGACTATCCTCCGCAGGTTAATTGCTGGGTTCAGTGGCTTAACTATAGGTTGATGGGCGCTGGTGCAAAATTTGGACCGGGACCCCCCCTCCACATACACCGACACTTAGGGTACGGGATAATGACACTGACACTTGGGGTACAGGATAATGATGCTGACACTTGGCTCTTACCCTCAGCACCCAGGTTTCCCATGATCTGAAATCCGTCTATCAGCACACAGCTTTCGCATGTTCTCATATCCATCTTATCCTCGGCACCGAGCTTTCCCATGCTCTGCTATACATCTTTCCCTCAGCACTCAGATTTTCCATATCAGAGCATGAGAAAGCTGGGTGCTGAAAGATGTACAACAGAGCATGGGAAAGCTGGGTGCTGAGGGAAAGAGCCTTTTTCCCTCTGCACAAAACATTCCCATCTCATGCTTGTATGTTTGTCCCCCCTCGTATATAGTTCTCCAAATACTATAATGGCCCCCACATAGCCTTCCATATAGTATAAAGGGTCCCACATAACCCTTCATATATTAGAATGTACCTCCATAGTCCTCCATGTATTATAACGCATTTCCCATAGTCCTCCATGTAATATAATTCACCCCATAGTTCTCCATATAATATACTGCACCACAGTCCTCCATGTTTTATAACGCACCTCCATCGTCCTCCATGTATAAAGTAGCCTCCATAATCCTCCATATATTATAAATTCAAATAATTGCCCTCAGGCAGTTGGCAGCGCTTAACCAAAAACCTTTTTAATCTTGCAGCTTGGTTCCAATGACAGAGGAACCCCTTCACTCTACCAGACCATTAAAAACTAAATAAAGGATTTTTAGAAGAAAATCCACAAGAAACCAGCGCTAGATGGGTTTTTATAATTTTATTAATATAATGCTCACCACAAATAAAAAACTTTTTCTATCCTTGTTTCAAGACAGAGTATTTGATTATTATTAAGTCCTAGGACCACATAAAATAAGACCACATAAAAGTACTAATAAAGAAAAATAATGATTATGAAAATAAAAATAAAAATAAAATTCTTTTGTATATCCAACAAGCTCCGAGGTGATACAATATTCACATTGAGTTAATTTAACCAGTTTAATAAATTGCCCCGGCCGGTGGCATATATTTTGTTGAATTAATATTTTTAGACTGATGTATTGAGTGATATACTAAACCACCCGGTTGACTTGCACACTTAGTTTATACAATATACGTCTGCAGCATTAAAAATGCCCCCAACCTTGGGGAATAAACTCAAACCAGATTAACCACAAAGGCACCCCTGATCCACAATGTAAACCAGCAGAATTTTCTAGCAGAATTAAATCTGCAGTAAATGGACCGGCTTTCCTCCGCCGATTAGACTGGAACCTGCTGTGTGCAGGGCTAAATTGTTTGACTTCCAGAGCGGACACTTTGAGAGCAGTGGCCGCGATTAGTGCTGGCTCTGAGGGAGGTGTATGGTTACCGGACCTCTCTTTACAGAGCCTGTATAACACTTCGCAATGCCGCAATCAGCCGGTCCCGTGCACTCCCAGATGTACTTCCAATAAGGCTGTGCAAAGTCGCTGAAACCACCAAAATGCTGGCTGCAGACAACAATAAGGTCAGCGGTAATTACTCAGCCTCTCCGGCGGGCAGTCCAGACCATATCCAGTGTAGGCTGACTGAGTCCACGCAGGGGGGAGTTGTTTGGCAGAATAGCACCATGCTAGGTTCCGATCCGTTTCCAACCAAGCAATACAGATCCGCTGGAGGTACCAGTGTGTGCTGGTTGGAGACACAGAAGGAGTCAGCGGTAATCTCTCACCCTCTCCGGCAGACAATCCGGACCGTGTCCAATAGATGCTGATGGATTCCACACGAGGGGGAGACTGCTTAGCAGGTTATCACCACACAGATGAGGTAGGCAAAAAACAGAGTCCAGGGGGCTGTCTGATAATAAAACCTAAAGGAGTATCAGACAGTCAGGGTCCACCGTGCAAAGACTCTGCTGCAGACTATGGCAGAGTGCAATACCTCTGTTAAACTCACAGAGGAATATAATTAGTAAATAAGGCAATTCCTCCCTTACTTGGAGGGTGTGTGGAATGGTCTCTGTTAATAATCACAGAGACAAAGGCAGGGAGTGTGAAATGGCACCTACCTAGGTCCGTTCCTCTAGTGGTGCCAGGAGACGGACAGCAGCATAAGCCGCACAAAGCTCCTACCTGCGTTCGCTCCACTAGTGTGCGAGGACACGAACCACTAGATATGGCACCTGCCTAGGTCTGCTCTTCTAGTGGTGCAAAAGAGACAGACAGCAGCATAAGCCGCACAAAGCTCCTACCTCTGTTCGCTCCCCTAGTGTGCGAGGATACGAACAACTGCCAGACGCAGTATAAGGAACGTTACCCTAGCGGCAACGTCCACCTACGAGTAGAATCACAAGGCCCAGCCGGACCATGTGCCTCAGGCACCTGCCTATGTCCACTCCCCTAAGAGGTAAGGATACGGACTGCAGCCGAAGCTGTAAGGTATAAGAACGCTACCCTGCCGGTAGCGCTCACCTAGCATAGACAGAGAGATGCCTAGAGGAACGTGCACAGAGCGTCTACTCTCATGCATGAACCAAGAGGACTGAGCGCCGTGCGGCGTGCGTCAGGGTCTTATATAGACTCTGTGCCTCATCCAAGATGGAGGACACCAGAGCCAATCCGCTGCCAGAACAACAGGAATGACGTCACGCTGGCCTATCACCGAGCAAAGCGTCACAAGCACATGACCAGCGACCAATCGGCATAGAAAGTGTCAGAGACATGTGACCTCATGTCAGCGATTATGTCACCCGTACATGTGCAATGGCTCCAAGATAGGACTTAGTCTCCAGCGCTTGCACATGTGCAGTAGCAAGAAATCTGGACATAGTCTCCAGTGCCACAGCAACCGTAACAGCAGCCCCATACTCCTCCATGTATAATGCACCCATATAGTCCATGTATAAGGAGTCCTTTATGTTTATTATGCAGCCCCATAGACCTCCATATATAATGCATCCCCATAGACCTCCATGTATAATGCAGCCCCATAGACCTCCATGTATCATGCAGCCAGCCCCCCCAGGGCCTCCATGTGTCCTGCAACAAGCCCCCCAGGGTCTCCATGTGTCATGCAGCCAGCCCCTTCCCAGGCCTCCATGAGTCATGCAGCCAGCCCACCCAGGGCCTCCATGTATCATGCAGCCAGCCCCCCCAGGGCCTCCATGTGTCCTGTAGCCGCCCTCCCAGGGCCTCCATGTGTCATGCAGCCATCCCCCTCCAGGGCCTCCATGTGTCATGCAGCCAGCTCTCCCAGGGCCTCCATGTCTCATGCAGCCAGCCCCCCCAGGACCTCCATGTGTCATGCAGTCAGCCCCCCCAGGGCCTCCATGTATCATGCAGCCAGCCCCCCCAGGGCCTCCATGTGTCCTGCAGCCAGCCCCCCCAGGGCCTCCATGTGTCCTGCAGCCAGCTCCCCCACGGCCCCCATGTGTCATGCAGCCAGCCCACTCCCAAGGCCTCCATGTGTCATGCAGCCATCCCCCCCCGGGTCTCCATGTGTCATGCAGCCAGCCCCGCAAGGGCCTCCGTGTGTCATGCAGCCAGCCTCCCAGGGTCTCCATGTGTCATGCAGTCAGCCCCCTTAAGGACTCATTGTGTCCTGCAGTCAGCCCCCCCAGGGCCTCCATGTGTCATGCAGCCAGTCCCCCCCCACCCCCCTTAGGGCCACCATGTTTCATGCAGCCAGCCCCCCCAGGGCCTCCATGTGTCCTGCAGCCAGCCCCCCAGGGCCTCCATGTGTCCTGCAGCTAGCTCCTCCAGGCCTCCATGTGTCATGCAGCCAGGCCCCCCCAAGGACTCCATGTGTCCTGCAGTCAGCTCTCCCAGGGCCTCCATGTGTCATGCAGCCAGCCCCCCCAGGACCTCCATGTGTGATGCAGCCAGCTCCCCCCAGGGCCTCCATGTGTCCTGCAGCCAGCCTCCCCAGGGCCTCCATGTGTCCTGCAGCCACCCTCCCAGGGCCTCCATGTGTCATGCAGCCATCCCCCTCCAGGGCCTCCATGTGTCATGCAGCCAGCTCTCCCAGGGCCTCCATGTCTCATGCAGCCAGCCCCCCCAGGACCTCCATGTGTCATGCAGTCAGCCCCCCCAGGGCCTCCATGTGTCATGCAGTCAGCCCCCCCAGGGCCTCCATGTGTCATGCAGCCAGCTCCTCCAGGCCTCCATGTGTCCTGCAGCCAGCCCCCCAGGGCCTCCATGTGTCATGCAGCCAGCCCCTCCAGGGCCTCCATGTATCATGCAGCGAGCGCTTCTCCGGGCCTCCATGTGTCATGCTGCCAGCCCCCCCCAGGGCCTCCATGTGTCATGCAGCCAGCCCCCCCCAGGGCCTCCATGTGTCATGCAGCCAGCCCATTCCCAGGCCTCCATGTGTCATTCAGCCAGCTCTCCCAGGGCCTCAATGTGTCATGCAGCTAGCTCCTCCAGGCCTCCATGTGTTATGTAGCCAGACCCCCCCCAAGGACTCCATGTGTTCTGCAGCTAGCCCCCCCTAGGGCCTCCATGTGTCCTGCAGCCACCCTCCCAGGGCCTCCATGTGTCATGCAGCCATCACCCCTCCAGTGCCTCCATGTGTCATGCAGCCAGCTCTCCCAGGGCCTCCATGTGTCATGCAGCCAGCCCCCCCAGGGCCTCCATGTGCATGCAGCCAGCCCCCCAGGGCCTCCATGTATCATGCAGCCAGCCCCCCCCAGGGCCTCCATGTGTCATGCAGCCAGCCCCCCCCCCCCCAGGGCCTCCATGTGTCATGCAGCCAGCCCCTTCCCAGGCCTCCATGTGTCATTCAGCCAGCTCTCCCTGGGCCTCTATGTGTCATGCATCTAGCTCCTCCAGGCCTCCATGTGTCATGCAGCCAGGCCCCCCCAAGGACTCCATGTGTCCTGCAGCTAGCCTCTCCAGGGCCTCCATGTGTCATGCAGCCAGCTCTCCTAGGGCCTCCATGTCTCATGCAACCAGCCCCCCCAGGACCTCCATGTGTCATGCAGTCAGCCCCCCCAGGGCCTCCATGTGTCATGCAGCCAGCTCCTCCAGGCCTCCATGTGTCCTGCAGCCAGCCCCCCAGGGCCTCCATGTGTCATGCAGCCAGCCCCCCCAGGGCCTCCATGTATCATGCAGCCAGCGCTTCCCAGGGCCTCCATGTGTCATGCTGCCAGCCCCCCCAGGGCCTCCATGTGTCATGCAGCCAGCCCCCCAGGGCCTCTATGTGTCATGTCATGCAGCCAGCCCCTTCCCAGGCCTCCATGTGTCATTCAGCCAGCTCTCCCAGGGCCTCCATGTGTCATGCAGCTAGCTCCTCCAGGCCTCCATGTGTTATGTAGCCAGCCCCCCCCCCAAGGACTCCATGTGTCCTGCAGCTAGCCCCCCCTAGGGCCTCCATGTGTCCTGCAGCCACCGTCCCAGGGCCTCCATGTGTCATGCAGCCATCACCCCTCCAGTGCCTCCATGTGTCATGCAGCCAGCTCTCCCAGGGCCTCCATGTGTCATGCAGCCAGCCCCCCCAGGGCCTCCATGTGTCATGCAGCCAGCCCCCCCAGGGCCTCCATGTGTCATGCAGCCAGCCCCCCCAGGGCCTCCATGTGTCATGCAGCCAGCCCCTTCTCAAGCCTCCATGTGTCATTCAGCCAGCTCTCCCAGGGCCTCTATGTGTCATGCATCTAGCTCCTCCAGGCCTCCATGTGTCATGCAGCCAAGCCCCCCCAAGGACTCCATGTGTACTGCAGCTAGCCTCCCCAGGGCCTCCATGTGTCATGCAGCCAGGCCCCCCCCAGGGCCTCCATGTGTCATGCAGTCAGCTCTCCCAGGGCCTCCATGTGTCATGCAGCCAGCCCCCCAGGGCCTCCATGTGTCATGCAGCCAGCCCCCCAGGGCCTCCATGTGTCATGCAGCCAGCCCCCCAGGGCCTCCATGTGTCATGCAGCCAGCCCCCCAGGGCCTCCATGTGTCATGTAGCCAGGGCCCTCCCAAGGACTCCATGTGTCCTGCAGCCAGCCCCCCCCCCCCAAGGACTCCATGTGTCCTGCAGCCAGCCTCCCCGTGTACTCACTAATTTATAAAAAAAAAAAAAAACAAGTACTCACCTCTCTTCTCCTTCCACTGCAGCTCTGTCCTCACCTCTACTTGTTTCACCGCTGCTCGTCCTCACTTCTGTCCTCGTTCCCCCGTGGCTCCGGTCGGTGTCCTCCTGCGCTCTGTGCTCTGTGCTCTCACCACACACAGCAGTCGCACAGGAGTGATGTCACCGCACAGGCACGGGGGAAGACTGATGATGCATAGAGCGGCCCCGGCTGCTCTATGCAATATCAAAGCAAGCAGTGTGCGGTGACAGGAGTGCGGTGACGGGAGCACAGTGACGGAAGCACGGTGATGCCAGGCAGGGGGGCACGGTGTCAGCGGCAGCAGCTGGGTCATATAGCGGCCGCCGTGTGGTCTGCGGCAGAACAGCGCAGCTCCTCTCACAGAAAGGAGCTGACTGCTGATCTGCCGGGCGGCCGCAGGCCCCTAACCTCCCGGGCCCGGTCGCAATGGCGACCACTGCGACCGCGGTAGTTACGCCTCTGGCTGGGTTGCTTGAAGCTACTCCCCGACCTTGGGTCCAGTACCCCGTCAAGCTTTTGGTCCCAGACCGTTTATTAGACTCAGATGCCTCCTGTCCTCCAAGACTGGGTCCAGGCACTCAGCCTCAATACCCTGCGACCGGGTCTCCGACTCCTCCGGCACAGACCACCGTCTGCGATCCATCCTGTAACTAATCCGGAAGCTCCAACTCCCAGCTCCTCACCCTTTGGGAGCTACTACTCTTCTGCCTGTCTGCTCTGCTCTCCACTTCCTCCCGCACTGACGTCCCCCCTCCAACCAATCTGCCTAAACTCTAGGTGGACGGCCCTATTCTAGCTCAACAGCCCACTGGTATGTCTGGCAGGGTGTGGTCTGAGGTGTGGTTGGGATTTTGGATGCTGATGGAGGCAGTACTATAGGTTGTGAACCCAGAACCATGGGGGGTTGAGTCCTGCACTAAGAATAAAGAGCGTGCAGTACCCTGTGACGACCTGACTAGTCCAGGGGCATCACAAATACTCATCAGGTTGTGTGGGTAGCGACCCTGCTCGCAACACCAATTGAAGGAAGCTGCTGGCCTATGGCCAAATGGGTGCTGCACTCCTTCGCAAATGAGTCTCTTTATATGGATGTGGCTTGGGGTGGGGTGCATGACACTTACTGGTTTCTTCAGGCCATTGTCCATCAGTAGTCATAGACAATTAGTAACATATGCAACACCAGAGCTCGCTTAGCCAACCAAAAACATTCACTTTTATTCTTCACACCATTATGATAGACATGGCCTTCCTCTCCTTCCTACCTCTTAAGGCCGCTTTACACGCTACGATATATCTAACGATATGTCGTCGGGGTCACGTCGTTAGTGACACACATCCGGCCTCGTTTGACATATCGTAGTGTGTAACACAAATGAGCGACTGTGAACGAGCAAAAATACTCATCGTATCGTTGCTCGTTGACACGTCGCTCATTTTCAAAAAATCAAACGTCCTTCTGTGCTCCAGTTGTTCATCGTTCCCGAGGCAGCACACGTCGCTCCATGTGACACCTTGGCAACGATGAACTGCAGCTTTCCTGAGGCCGCCGGCAATGCGGAAGGAAGGAGGTGGGCAGGATATTTACGTCTCGCTCATCTCCGCCCCTCCGCTTCTATTGGGCGGCCACTGTGTGACGTTACTGTGACGCCGAACGTCCCTCCCCCTTCAGGAAGAGGATGTTCGCCGCCCACAGCGAGGTCGTTCAGGAGGTAAGTACGTGTGACGGGGGTTACCGAGTTTTTGCGACACGGGCAACACATTGCCTGTATCGCACAAACGATGGGGGCGGGTGCGATCGCACATGCGAATGCACCATAAATTGATACGTGTAAAGCAGCCTTTAGTTTGGGGTACTACTCCTCGACCTGTTCCTCACCACTATCTTGGATCTCATCCTGAAGTTCAGGGATCTATGTGTGCCGCCCCAGCAGTGGATCGAACCGCTCGGATCCAGGGTTGGTGATCGTTCATGGCTCGAGGGTCTTTGTACCCGTGGGCTTAGGGGCTACACTCAAATGGAAAGGGAATATACAGGGGATTTGGTATGGTTCATGACGCCACCCTGTCGGTTTTCGCCAGCCACTCACTTCCGCGCTGGGGCCCTCTGGGAACTTCCGGTTCCTTGCAAACTCTCAGGACGAAGGGCGCGGCTTCGGCTTTGCGCGATTTTGGTCTGGAAGATGGCGTTTTGGCGCCAAAGATGGCGGAAAATGGCGGTAAATGGCAGGAATGGGATTTTTGACACGCAGCTTTGCTTTTCAAGGCGCACGTCACCCAGGTTAGTGGGCCAAGTTCGTATCCTGTTCGTGACACCAGAAATTTGAGGTGTGCTGCCCCAGCAGCGGATCGAACCGCTCGGATCCGGGGGTGGTAATCGTTCATGGCTCGAGGGTCTCTGGACTCGGGGGCTTAGGGGCCACACTCAAATGCAAAGGGAATATTTACAGGGGCTTTGTTATGGTTCGTGACGCCACCCGTCGTGTACGGTAATTGGGAGTACCGCTGCTGCCGTTGGGAGTACCCGGGGTGATGGAGTGGGGCAGCTAGGTGACGTTGCTCTCCACGGGTAGGGGTAGGCCCCGGGACTCTGGTTGATGATGCGGGGACGCAGTGCAGAGGTCAGTCGGGTACTCACTCAGCAATGAAGTAGACGCTGACAACAGGATAAACCAAGTCTCTGAACGCCGTTGCCTCTCGAGGAGAGCTCATCCGGGTCCCGTCCCCTACAGTACTGCCGGTGTTCCGTAACCTGCCTCCTGGCACTAAGTTTTTGATTGTCCGTTGTGGCCCGGTAGCTTGCAGCTATCCGGGCCCCGCTCCCCACTGTGGCTAAGTGGAGGAGCCTGATCTCAGGAGCTCACACTTGGGATTTCAGTGGGCTGCTTGCTAGGAAAGCCCTATCCTCCTCGTTGTGTTAGTGCCCCTGATCTCTGAGCTGGTGGAACAGTCCATAAACTCCCTGTCCTCCGCAGGTTAATTGCCGGGTCACCTGAAGCTTCTCCCCGACCTAGGGTCCGTGTACCCCGTCGTGTCTTCGGTCAAGAACCGGTGATAGGACCAGGCTGCTGACCATCCTCCTTGACGGGTCCCAGGCACCTAGCCTCAATCCCCTGCGACCGGGGGTCCGACTCCTCTAGGTCCAGACCACCGTCTGTGACCTAGTTTACTTCTTTCCTGAGAGCTCCAACTCCCAGCTTCCTCAGAGCTCCTCACAGCTCGAGAGCTACCACCCAACTGAATTGACACCTCCCACCTCCCTGTCTGACCCCTAGGTGGGTGGCCTTATTCCTGCTTAAGCAGCCCACTGGTGTGCCTGACAGGTGTGGTGCAAGGTGTATATAGGATTTGTGAATGCTGATGGAGGCAGTATTGTAGGATAGAGACCCAGAACCATGGGGGTTTGAATACTGCACGGGGAGGGCAGTTTGTGCAGTACCCTGTGACAACCTGAATAGTCCAGGTGCGTCACATATGTCTCCTTCCCCCTGATGCCATTCACCTTTATCCAGTTCATCTCTCTAGCCAGATGAATGTTTATGCCCGCCGGGGTGAGCCACAGGCTCTGGACCTTTCAAGGTTACATCAGGGTTCCCTGACTGGCTCTATCACCGAGGCCATGTCTTCTCACACTTGAACACTTTTCTAGACTGACTGCTATCCCAGTCCAACCACTAAGTGGCGCCTATGGTGACAGTCCCGCTCTACTGTACCCAGAACTTGCACCCAGGTAGCAGCATAACATATTAACATATACAATTTGTATAACACATAAAATACATGGCATAAACAGTACAGGGGCAAGTCCACCTTCTACATGTACATGGAAAGACTTTGTGCAGGCCACTCCATCTGACACGTCCCAGGGTAACTCAGGTTTTCACCCATTAACAGGACACCCCAAACTGCATGGATTCCTTAGTAAGTGTAGTAGGCACATAAATAGTTAGAACATCCAACATGTACAGAACAGTAGTCTGTGCCATAATTCAGACATGGAAATAGCCACATACAGAGCATAAGATGCAAAAGAAAAAAAAATTCTGTACAACAACAATTCAATCAATTTATATTTTTATTAACAAGACTATTAAAATCCAAACATACAAAAATTACAGAATTGAAAAGTAGAAAAATGGAGGGCCAGCAGGTGGCAACCTCGCTCCACAACTCAGCAAAAAATCATAACTGGAGGGAGAAGACACACTGCAAAATATAGAAAAATGTATCTCTCAGATTCCAATGAATCTATATAAAAATAGCTAAATGGTGCTCATAGTGGCATCAAAGCATAGATATAAACCAGCACCACTACTAGTGACAGAGAGACATAAATAGAAATAAGTGCAGAAATGTCAAAACATCCCTCCAGAAAGCAATGGTGAAAGTTATATTTACCTGACCTGTGGAGTGAGGAACCAAGAAAACCCCGACCTATAGGTTTCGGCCTTTATCCTTCTTCCTGGGGTGTCCACTTTTCCAAAAGTAGCACCCTTTTATATGCCTCCCTGCCAATAGGTTTCTAGTAGGATAAACCAATCTCAACATATGTCACATAGTGTGGGGGGTGTAATCTCTAAGTCATTCATCCATTGGTTCACAGAAGGGTGTGTGCCTGATGACGTATAACGTAAGTCTGTTAAACTGAGACCATGTGACCTTGCATGCACCGCCGAGGCACCACACAGGAAGCCCGACGCATCCTGCCGTCTCCCAGGCAACGCGCCCCCCACAATAGAAGCGGACAGCGTTACCAGGATCGTGAACAGAATGCACAGAAAGCCAGGCGCCACAGCACGCATACCCACAACAAGTCATCTCCACAGTGCAGTTCAGATGACCGTGGCCGCGCATGCGCGGATGTCTGGGCGGCCCGACATCATCCCGAGCACACCCAGCCGATACCATGCAAACGGCCAGTCCCAAGAGGCATAAGGACGTTACCAGGAGAACGGCAGAAAGGACGCGCACAAAGCGAAACCGGACCACCCATCCAAATGTGCAGGCGCACAAGTAATCACAAGCTGCGGGAAGTTGTGGATGGAGCAGATAAGTACAGCCACATAAAATATACTGTATGTAAATTGTATATAGATTACTGGATGATGACATTAAAGACATATATTACATATCTCACACTTGCATGAATACCAACAATTGACAGGGTATAAAGCGTGATACATAGGTGTGACAACTTGTTATACCCATGGATGCACATATGTTCAGCAATACATACCGTATATAAGTTGATAATAAACTGGTGTATACGTAAAGTGCCAATAACAAAGTGGAAAGTGCTTTTACTCAATATCCATATACATGCAACAATAAATAACTGTAGAAGGTCACATGCATTACATGATCGAAAAAAACCAAAACATAGCCCCCCACACTTGTATAAATCAGTTGATTGTCCAATCACAGAGAAGGATGTATCCGATCATCATGAAACGGGTAAACACCACCAATTCCAAGGGGGATACACGAATAAGGTGCATACTGGAATAAAATAGAAATAAAACAATTAAAATACTGAGACCATCTTAGCAGATACACAGAGGGGACAAAGTAATCAGAATATGAAGGAGAGATTACATGGCAAAAAAACATGCCAAAAAATCATAAAAAGGGTGCAAAACTCATAGATTCGTTCAACCCAAATGGTTGTAACGTTTTGAGGGTCCAGATCCAGTTAGTCTCACATTGTGCGAGTAGGCGGCTGATGTTACCTCCCCGGACACCCATTACAATTTGATCAATGCCACATACTTTCAAGAGTGTGATTACACTGATGGTGTACTTTAAAGTGTTTTGGTAAGGTTTTTAGGCCCTCCACATGTTCTTTATTCTTAGCGGCCAAAATATCACGGACGTGTTCTCTCACACAGACCTTTCAAGGCACGTGCCGTGAGGCCAACATAAATGTGGGAACACAGGCAGGTGGCATAGTATACAGCTTTGGATAAACAATTAATCTTTTTCCTGATCTGGAATACTTCATCTGAGGAAGAGAAGTCATTGGCCCTTTCAATATTGGGAAAGCAATACAAGCCCACAGGGTGAACAACCACCCTTCCTATTACGTACAGACATAGACGGAAAAAGGGGCTTGTCTTTTTTATCTTAATGGCTTGAGGTCAACATGTCCTTTAAGTTTTTTGAACGCTGAGCAACAACCGAAGGTTTCTGAGGAAGATTGCGGTTATGTAGCACCCCTGAAGCCATCAGGGAGCTTCAAGGTACTGCATCCCCACCAGGATGCAGGGCCTATCCCCAGGGACCCAGAAGACCAGTGCCGGTAACAACAAAAACATTCCAGTTAATCCCTGTTTTTCCCCAAATTCCCCAAAGACTGGTGCCAGACTAGGGTTGGACCTATTGGATGGCCACCTAGAGGTGCTGCCGATCCAGTCCACTAGATGACCAGGTGGGTGGGGCAGACAGTGGACAGTCAGAGTCAGAGTGAGAAGAGTTGGTGACAGAGAGAGAGAGCAAGTGGATGCACTGACAGCAGTGTGACGGTGACCTGAGGGCCCAGGTGTGTGGTTGCCGGTGGAGTACTCCCGGAACCATAGAACCAATGGGGTACAGAATCCTAGGTCAGGCAAACACTCCAGGCAGACCTGATAAAATCTGCACAGTGAAGGGACCATCAAGGACCTCACTGACCTTGAAGTTCGGGACACAGTAGCAACGGGAGAACCAGGGAACAGGACTAGAGACTCCTACCCAACATTGTTCACGCTAACATAATACGGACTACCGCTGAGATTGAGAAACTACCAGTAGGGAACCCCCAGACGCTTCAAGCCACGAGGACCCACCAAACAGAGACAGGTACAGGGGAAAGAAGCCACCAGGTCACTGGGACTAAGGGGACCAGCAGTCAAGACCAGCCTTCCTCGGGGGACCAGTTTGCAACAGATTGTGAGTAAAGGCACCAGTTATACTGCAACCCCTTGTGTGGCCTACCTTCTTGCTGCACCCATCAACATCACCTATCCTCTGGGGCCCGGCCCTGCTTGCGGAGGGCCTAACATCCAGGCTGCCACCAACACCAGCCCCAGTAGTGAGAACTGTGCAGCGGCGGCTCCATCTATATAGCCGCAACCCGCAAGTGGCATCACGTTATAAACTTTCATTTAATCTCCCCTGTAAATATACCCCTTTTAAAAAGCGTCCCCAGGGTCACGGAACCGGCAACGGCCACCAAGTGACATCTCCCCAGCAGTACACCGCCCAGAACCGAGTACCCCATAGCTCTGGGTGACACAGCTTCAGCAACCGATCAATTAAGAGAGCTTACAACAGGGCAAGGAACTCCCGACGGGCAGATTTACTTTTCGGAAGTAAGAGTAAGATATTTTGGCCATTGACCCGATCCTACAGTTATATCTTCCTCAGAAACCTTTGGTTGTTGCTCGGCGTTCAAAAACTTAAATGACATGTTGACCTCAAGCCATTACAGTATAACAAGTTGTCACACCTATGTATCACGCTTTATACCTGTAAGTGTGACAAATGTAATATATTTCTCTAATGTCATCATCCAGTAATCTATATACAATTTACATACATTTTATGTGGCTGTAATTATCTGTTCCTTCCACAACCTCCCACAGCTTCTGATTACTTGTGTGCCTGCGCATTTGGACAGACGGTCCGGTTTCGCTTTGTGCGCGTCCTTTGTGCTGTTGCCCTGGTAACGTCCTTATTCCGCTTGGGGCCGGCCATTCCCAAGGTATCGGCTGGGCGCACTTGGGATGACGTCAGACCGCCCGGACATCCATGCATGCGCCGGTCATCTGAACTGCACTGGGGACAGGACTTGTTGTGCGCACACGCGCTGCGGCGCCTGGCTTTCTGTGTGCCCTGTTCGCGTCCCTGATAACGCTGTCCTCTTCTATTGTGGCGGGCGCATTGCCTGGGAGATGCAGGACGCGCCGGGCTTCCGGCCTGCTGCCTCGGTGGTGCATACAGTGTCACACATGGTCTTGGCTTAACAGACTTATGGTATACGTCATCAGGCACACATACATCTCTGTGCACCAATGGATGAATAACTTAAGGCCCCGTCACACACAGAGATAAACCTTTGTTAGATCTGTGGTTGCAGTGAAATCATGGACATATTGTTCCATTTGTACACAGCCACAAACCTGGCACTGATTGTCCACAATTTCACTGCAACCACAGATCTACCACAGATCTACCACAGATCTACCACAGATCTACCACAGATCTACCACAGATCTACCACAGATCTACCACAGATCTGCCACAGATCTGCCACAGATCTGCCACAGATCTGCCACAGATCTGCCACAGATTTATCTCTGTGTGTGACAGGGCCTTTAGAGATTACACCCCCCACACTTTGTGACATATGTTGAGCTTGGTTTATCCTACTAGAAACCTATTGGCAGGGAGGCATATAAAAGGTTGATACTTTGGATAAAGAGGCCACCCCCGGAAGAAGGATAAAGACCGAAACCTATAGGTTGAGGTTTTCTTGGTTCCTCATTCCACAGGTCAGGTAAATATAATTTTCACCATTGCTTTCTGGAGGGATGTTTTGACATTTCTGCACTTATTTCTATTTATGTCTCTCTGTCACTAGTAGTGGTGCTGGTTTATATCTATGCTTTGATGCCACTATGAGCACCATTTAGCTATTTTTATATAGATTCATTGGAATCTGAGAGATACATTTTTCTATATTTTGCAGTGTCTTCTCCCTCCAGTTATGATTTTTTGTTGAGTGGTGGAGCGAGGTTGCCACCTGCTGGCCCTCCATTTTTCTCCTTTTCAATTCTGTAATTTTTGTATGTTTGGATTTTAATAGTGTTGTTAATAAAAATATAAATTGATTGAATTGTTGCTGTACAGAAATATTTTCTTCCTTTACATGAATCTTAGGTGCAGATGCATACTCAGTTAGGTATTCCTCTCTGTGTTTGTGATACCACTTATGAGGACACATTGCCAAGGACAAAGCATAGTCAAAAAAATGAAATGGAAAAAACTGTACTAACGTGCTTAATTTGGTCAGTATGGGAGTGATGCCTAAAGGCCGCTTTACGCGCTATAGCATTGCTCAAGTGATCTCGTTGGGGTCACGAAATTTGTGACGCACATCCGGCCGCTTTAGCGATGACGTTGCGTGTGACACTTACATGCGATCAAAACAGGTAGCAAAATCGTTCAAAATCACTAATCGCTTACATGCTTCCCTATTCCCAATTATCGTTGCTGCTGCGTGTACGATGTAGTTCATCGTTCCTGCGGCAGCACACATCGCTATGTGTGACACCGCAGGAACGACGAACCTCACCTTACCTGCGGCCGCCGGCAATGAGGAAGGAAGGAGGTGGGCGGGATGTTACGTCCCACTCATCTCCGCCTCTCCGCTTCTATTGGGTGCCCGCTTAGTGATGTCGCTGTGACGCCGAATGAACCGCCCCCTTAGAAAGGAGGCGGTTCGCCAATCACAGCGGCATTGCTAGACAGGTAAGTAGTGTGACGGGTCTGAGCGATGTTGTGCGCCACGGGCAGCGATTTGCCCGTGACGCACAATCGATGGGGTAATGATATCACAGCGTGTAAAGCGGCTTTAAGGGTCAGGTCCTTCCACTGAGCGTTTATGGTCCATGAGAGTCTATTGCCCAGGGCCAAAACCCAATACAGTTGTCCTCAGTAGTACATTGCCTTGGCATAGGGATGCTAATTTACAGTATATACTCGAGTATAAGCCAACCCGAGTATATGCCGAAGCCGATAATTTTACCACAAAAAACTGGGAAGACTTATTGACTTGAGTATAAGCCTAGGGTGGGAAATGCAGCAGCTACTGGTAAATTTCAAAAATAGAAATAGATACCAATAAAATGTAATGTGCCCATCCTTGTTCCCCCTTGTAGTAATATGCCCATCCTTGTACTCTAGCAATATGCCCATTCTGTAGTAATGTGCCCATTGATATGTCCATCCTCTAGTAATGTTCCCATCCTTGTGCCCCCTTGTAGTAATGTGCCCATCTTTAGGCCCTGTAGTAATGTGCCCCATCCTTGTGCTCCCTTGTAGAAATGTTCCCATCCTCTAGTAATGTTCCCATCCTTGTGCCCCCCTTGTAGTAATGTGCCTCATCCTTGTGCACCCCTTGTAGTAATGCAGACTGACACATCAATCTGTTACCCCGATCAGCGTAGGGTTAATTATGCAAAACACAATTTGCCCAAAGGCAATTAGAGGTTCCCTTAACTAAAAATCCATAAAATGTAACTTTTATTATTATCAAAATAAATGACCAGATTAAAACTAGCATGTAGTGCTAAGGATTAGCTCATCACTCACTCACCAATGAGGCTATTAGCTAAATGCTTTTAGGTAGGCAGTGTAGGGTGAAATTAACATCTATTCTGAACCATACAAATTAATAGGACATTAACCATTTGTTAGCGAGCTTTGGTCCGCAGCCGAATGCTACACTCAGTGAGGGATGATTTAATCCTTCACCCTCCATGCTAGTTTTAATCTTGTGATTTAATTTTGGTAAAAATTAAAGTTACATTTTATTAATTTTTAGTTAAGGGAACCTCTAATTGCCTTTTGGATAAATTGTGTTTCCCCTTGTAGTAATGTGCCCCATCCTTGTGCCCCCTTGTAGTAATTTATCCCATCCTTGTGCCCCCCTTGTAGTAATGTGCCCATCCTTATGCCCTGTAGTAATGTGCCCCATAATTGTGCGCCCCTGGTAGTAATGTGCCCATCCTTGAGCGCTGTAGTAATTTGCCCATTGTGGAGACACGGGGGTCAGTGGGTGCTCTCGTCCGCTGATCCGGCTGCCTTTAGAAAGACAGCGTGGGTCCAGGGCTCATCCCAACTGAACACCCAACCTCCTTAACCGTGGGCTGATCACGTGCAGTGGAGGATGGGCCTCGGTGATCCGGTGCGCGCTGCTACAGGCTGGTAAGCAGCCAGGCACACGGTACCTGCACCTCCCGACGAAGCTGTTGCGAAACACGTGTCGAGGTTCAGGGTGGTGTGTGTGGTCAGGGCTCTACAGGTCTGTATCCATCATGGAATTATTCTGATCTGCTATTCATTTTAGTACCATCCTTATGTGCATCTAATCAGCAGTATTTAACTGCATGGCATGGTATTATATCTATGGTGGATATTTGACTTAATATTGGTTGTCCATGTTAACATTACTGGCATTATATTTGTTATCAAATGACCTTGGGTCTGTTTGTTTATTATTACTATGTAATGCTTATGTGACATACTAATATTTAGCTCCCGACCATGCAATATTGTGTGAATCCACGCCAGGAAAATTTCCATACTATTATATTGAGGTGGTAGATCATCGTTTTGGTCATTTGATCTAAAATTACGTAATCTGTTAATGGCTTGATGAATTTTTCTGTATAGCTATTTTATGTGATCCTTCTATCAGCAATACTTTGCCCTGGTCTCCCACACTGCCCTGTCTTGGATTGTGTGTTGATTTTAATCACAAATTGTCTGTGTGATCTTGCCCGTACTGCGCACAATAAATATAAAAATATTTATATATTCATAAAATTGGTCTATTTAGCCTTTATAAAAATTGTATTTGGTTTATGAAAAGAGTCAATTTTGTTAAAAATGTATACAAAATATCCCTAGTAGTAATGGTCTCTGGCAGAGACAAGGAAGAGACAGCATTTGTCTGAGTATCTGTCCTAACACTAGACTCCTAAGAGTCTTGTAGAAACAATGAGGGGCTTATCCCCCGTTTATAAACAAACTATCATCATGTCTGGCTGAGTTTTAATAAACTTAACCCATGCTAGGCACTGACAGAGTCCATGTCGTCACATATATTAGCCAGACATGATAGGCTTCTGATCATCCTTCTCCACCTGTCGGGAAGCCCTTCCGCGTTTCCATGTTTCTTGCCCTGTTTATGGAAATGGAAAAATTGTAAGATTTTAACGCCAGACTCCACCTGAGCAAGCGTCCGTTGTCCCCGGCAGTGTGATTTAGCCAACTCAATGGATTGTGATCAGTGAGGACTGTGAACTCATTGCCATAGAGGTAGGGCTGCAATTTTTTCAGGGCCCAGACTATGGTCAGGCATTCTTTTTCTATGCTGGCGTAAGCCCTCTTTTGGTCCAACAGTTTCCAGGAGAGGTAAGCTATCGGATGTTCCTCACAGTTATCCCCTACTTGGCTAAGTAGAGCTTCTAGTCCTGTGTCTGATGCATCTGGACATTGAATCTGCGATGGAAGTCAGGAGCAGTCAGTACTGGACTCTGGGACCGCCGGTCTTTCAACTGGAGGAACGCAGTTTCACATTCTGGGGTTCAGAAAAGGTTACGGGCATATCTTTTGGTTGTGAGGTCAGGGAGCAGTTTTGCTACATTACTGTAATTGGGGATAAGCTTTCGATAATAGTTTGCGGTTCCTAGGAACGCACGGACCTCTTTTTGGTTGACCGGGCGTGGCCACTGGGTAATGGCTTCTGCTTTTGCAGTTTCGGGACGAATGCACCCACTTCCCACCCGATGTCCCAGGTATAGCACTTCGGCCATCCCCATTTGGCATTTGTCAGGTCGGATGGTAGGCTGGGCTTTGGCTACCGTCTGCAGCACCTGGCAAACGTGCTGAAGAAGCTCTTCCCAAGTGTCACTGAAGATAGGGATGTCATCCAAATAGGCCTGGGCATACCCCTGACATCCCTCCAGTATATGGTCTATCATCCTCTGGAAGGTAGCCGGGGCATTCTTCATCCCAAAAGGCATGCTGGTAAACTCAAATAGGCCAAAAGGGATTATGAAGGCCGATTTCTCTTGAGCCTCTTTTGTGAGTGGGATCTGCCAGTATCCCTTGCTCAAATTGAGGGTCGATATAAACCGAGATCCCCCTAACCTATCCAGTAGTTCATCCACTCGGCGCATGGGGTAAGCATCTGTAATCGTGACCTCAGTGAGCCATCTATAGTCCACACAGAAACGAGTACTGTTGTCCTATTTTGGCACCAACACAACACTGGCAGCCCATGGGCTATGGGAGGGAACTATGAATGACTCCCATATTTAACATTTCATCCACCTCGACCTTCATCATTGCTAACACAGGAGGGGTCACCTGGTAGGTGGGTTGTCTTAGTGGAGTGGCTTCCCCTGTGTTGACATGATGCTGGACCAGGGGGGTTCTACCAGGCTGACTCGTGAACAGAGATTCATCTGTTCCGAGTATGTCCGATATCTGTCGCTTCTGTAATGGACAAAGCTGTTCGGCCAGTGATACATCTTTTACCCCCATTTCCCTTTTGGAGTCCACTAATAGGTCTGGGATCTGGTCCAACTCTTGGTCATCTAACTCTGGAAAACAAACTGCTAAATTGGTGACCTCTCGTTCCTCATAAGCTTTTAGCCTGTTGATGTGGTAGGTACGCTCACGTACACCTGCTCGATCAAGGGCCACGGTGTAGTCAGTATTGCCACATTTCTTGGTAATGGTGAATGGACCCGCGCACATGGCTTGCAGCTTGTTTTTCCGTACTGGTACTAGTACTAGGACCTTCTGTCCACAGGCAAATTCTTGGGGTCGGGCAGTGCGGTTGTAACATCGTTTTTGCCTTTCCTGAGCCACTTCTAAATTCCCGTGGGCTTTCGCCAAGAGGTGCCTCATGTTTTCCCTAAACGTTTGAACATAGTCCAGTATGGGAACCTCTTCTGTGAGGAAGGTGCCCTCCCAACTCTCTCTTACCAGCCCTAGGGGCCCTCGTACCTTTCGGCCGTACAGCAATTCGAAGGGGGGAGAACTCAGTGGAGTCCTGCTGCAGGTTTTTCTCCCAGTCCCCCCCCTCGACCCTACATAACGGCTAATGAGCTGCTTAAGCTTTCTGTTGAAGCACCCACACAATCCATTTGTTTCAGGATGGTAGGGGGAGGTGCGCATGTGGCGGACTCCATGTTTCTCCCACAGGGTCTGAATCATTTCACTCTGGAACTGTGTCCCCTGGTCAGTCAATACTTCCTGTGGGAACCCTACCCGGCTAAAGATGTCCAGTAGAGCTTGAGCCACGTGCTCTGCATCTATGGAAGATAAGGCAACGGCTTCTGAATAGCGGGTGGCAAAGTCTATCAGGGTTAGGATGAATCTTTTTCCACTGCGGCTAGGGTTGGCTAAGGGGCCTACTACATCAATGGCAACTCTCTGGAACAGTTCTCCTATCAAGGCCATGGGTTCAAGTGGGGTACGACATGGGGCTTCCCCCATACGTTGACACACTGGGCAAGAGGCTCTGTATTTTTGCACTTCTTGAGTGACCTTTGGCCAGAAAAAACTGGCAGGCTCGATTCTTTTTGGCCCCATGTGCCCAGCCGCAGGAACATCATGAGCTAAACGCAATAGTTGGGGTCGGTATTGCTGGGGTACCACAAGCTAATGTACATGGGTCCAGGGTTTTTCTGGGCATGCTTTTCCCAATATAAGAGGCCTTTTTTTCCCATCTATGTACCTCCCCCTGATTTCCTCCCCCAGGTTGTGCGGTCGCACTACGGATAAGCTCTAGGGCAGGGTCTGTCAGTTGGGCTTCCCTGAATTCCTTAAGATCTGTCTCCCCCCAGTCAATGGCCACAGTTGGGTCTGATGTACTCACATTCGTTGGCTCCAATGAGGAGGCTGAAGATTAAGGAGGAGGGTTCTCCTCAGATGGGTTGGTAGAAAGACCTGCACCAGGAATGTGATTGGCTTGGCTGAGGGTGATGGCGGTGACAAACTGGCTGGATAGTCCTTGTCCTAGGTCATTTCCCAAAATAACAGAGTAGCATTTCTCAGGTCTCGTTGGTTCATCTCAGCATAGGTTGACTGGTTCGACTGGCAGATGGGCTCTGGGCATGGGGCCCCAACTCTGAAGACACTCTTTGGCCATGTGTCCAAGACGCCTACATGTATAACTGCACCGTGGGTTAGAAAAGTCACCAGCCCTGTTGGTAAACCTTTGTCTTGTTGGGGATTCTGTGGTGTAATGAGTTAGTCCAGCACGGGAGTCTGGGGGTTGCATGGATCCATGGTTGAGGAACCTCCTGGGATCGGTGGGCCTATGAGGCCTCTAGCTGGGTCGGTTGGCTGTGAATTCGTCAGCCAATCGCGCTGCTTGCTGTGGGGTATCGGGCTTCCTGTCAGCTACCCATTCTCGGATTTCGGGGTCCATCTTCTCCAGCAGCTGTTCGAGCATCATTATGTCCCAGAGGGCAGCAGCGGAGTGGGCAGTCCGACTATGGAGCCAGTAGTTACAGTGTCGTCAGAGTTGACTGCCAAATTCGCCGTACGAGACACCCTGGCGAGACATAGTCTGGAACTTAGTGCAATGTCTCTTTGGGGTTATGGTAAAAATAGCCAACAAAGTGTCCTTTATAATTCCGAAGTCCAGTCATTCGCAGTGATCGGACAGCCTCCTGGGCCTGGACAGGCAAGCTTGTCCACAGGTATTTAGACCATTCAGCTGTGGGCATACGCATTAGCACCTCACAGTTTTGCAAGTGTTCATCTATGTCAGTGCTGGAATCATTAAACACTTGCACGTCTCTGTAGCGAAGATGACTTCCATGGTGGTGGTCTATTCTCGAAGTAGGTGCTGGTGGTAAGGAAATTGGAACTCCCAACATTAATTGCAGAACACCAGCCCTCTCTTACCTTGAAACTTCAGGCTCCAATGCAGTCAACAATTCCTTGACTCGGTCTGCTTGGGCTTGGTTTGTTTCCAGACTGTCACTTGATCTAGGATGAGACACACGGTTTACATCCTACTCCTGATACCATATCGGTGGTGTCCTCATCATCCTCTGCATCATTCTTGGTCTCCCAATGGACCAATTTCCGGATCAAGTCTGACCGAGTGTCAGTGTTCCTGTAGTCAATCTTTTGCATGTGGCACAGATCCTGTAGCATCCATTTACTGCTGCGGTCGTAACTCCTCTGCGGTCCTTGTTCCATGGCTGAGCTGGTGGGGTTGGACATGGCAGAGTCCGAAATCTGAATGCCTCCCCTATGACCTGCTGGGTATGCTTATGTGCCTGCCTGGTTGTTGAGCCCTGGACGGTGTCCGCAAACACCAGTCCTCTGCAGCTCCCCTGGATAAACCAGGCGGAGTAGTATCCTACTGCTGCCAATTGTGGTGACATGGGGGTCAGTGGGTGCTCTCGTCCGCTGATCCGGCCACCTTTAGAAAGACAGCATGGCCCAGGGCTCATCCCAACTGAACGCACGACCTCCTTAACCATGGGCGGAACACTACTCAGACAACACAGGATGAGGGAATAACAATATTAAGACTTTATTGGATCCCCAAACAATTAATGGCATATGGCACATAACCAGCAAGACCACAGAATGTAACCGGCAACAGTTTCTCACCCTTCCGCTGGCTCACCAGGGATTAGAATGTCCGTGCCTCAGAGCTTCCAGGGTTACATACTCCAAAGCAGCAGCACCCCACTTTCGGTGGGCACCCACCGAGAATGGAATAACGCCGGATTTAGGAAGATGCCTGAGGACCGCAAAGCCTGTAGTCAGGTGACTGGATTGTCCCAAGCTGGATTCATTCCTTAGGTAGTCCTTGATATCTCAGCCGAATCCTTGCATTTGATGTTGAAGTCCATGTAGTATTATAATCCAGGTTCAGTTATGGCTTGCCAATTGGATCCGCAGATCCTGGATTGGTATCATGTAGCAAGAGTCTACCTGGGCAATGGACAGTCCTCCTTCTTGTACCCCTGAGCTCTCCATTAAGACCATTGGGATCTTCACAATTGGTAGATAAGACTGGGCTCTTATTGGCTAGATTTCAAGCAGTATACAAAATATCCCTAATAGTAATGGTCTCTGGCAGAGACTAGGGAGAGATAGCTAAGTTACATTGCATCTAGCAATACACATAGTAATACAATGGGAGGATCGCATAATTGATTTGTCTGGGTATCTGACCTTCACTGGCCAAGGCAATTACATGAGTCAACAAGAACTTTAACACTAGACTCCTAAGAGTCTTGTAGAAAAAATGAGGGGCTTATCCCCCGTTTATAAACAAACTATCATCATGTCTGGCTGAATTTTAAGAAACTTAACCCATGCTAGGCACTGACAGAGTCCATGTCATCACACCTGGATGGGGGGAGTTGCAGCCAGCAGGGGAGTCAGGAGCCACCACAACAGTTGGAGAGTTCTCCAGCAGGAGAGGAAGGGAGCAGACGTGTTGCCGTAACAATGCCGTAACCTCTGGCGTGTGGCCGTAACAATGCTGTTCTTCTAATGTTTAAAAGGTGAAGATCATGAAATGTTTCACTGACTTGTTAAAATTTGCATAATTCGAAAAAAAATAAAAAAATTATAATTTTGGGCATTATCTGTTTGGTTTGTTTATTTTTTCATGAAATCCACTGTTAACCACTGGATCTTAAAGTAGACTTGTCATCAGATTTCATAAAGATGATGTGTATAGTAAATCAAGCTCTAGTGTACTTATACTGGTGATAAATAAATAACTAAATAAATAAATAAAAATTACGTACGGTCCCTCCTGTAGTGATACCAAATACCAATTTACACAGCACTTCCCGATTGCCCTGGTGTGGTGACAATCGGGGTATAAAGGGGTTAATAACAGCTTACAGCTGCCACTAAGCCCTAGATTAGTAATGGGGAGGGTCTATGAGACCCCCATTACTTATCTGTAAGGGAAAAGAAATAACCACAGTCAAAAAATCCTTACTTTGAAATAAAAGACAAAAAAACTCCCTCTTTCACCAATTTATTAACTCCAAAAGCACCCACATGAGGTCCCACGATGATTCCAGCTCTGCTACATCTGAATTCACTTCAAGCGCCACCTGTGACCACAGATAACCTGACCTCAGGGAACCTTCTGAGGTGAGGTCACTGAGTTCTTTGAGGTCTCCTGATGTCAGGTTAACTGCGGTCACAGGTGGAGGGCCATGGGAACCTCCAGCTGTGATCGCAACTAACCTGAGTGACATCACCACTGATTGCGTGGATCATTCATTCTCTGCCTGAAGCTCACAGCAGGCAGTCATGTTCTGTGGTGCTTGATTTGAATTCAGGTGTAACAAAGCTGAAATTGTTGTGGGACCTTGTAGTATGCATTATGTCGGATCTGGATGTTTTGGGTGTTAATAAATTGGTGATAGAGGGCATTTTTTATTTTTTTTAAATAAAGAATTTTTCTGTGTGATTGTGTTTATTTCTTTTTACTTATAAGATTAGTAATGGGGGGGAGTAACATAGAACTCTACACATCACTAATCCAGGACTCAGTGGCAGCTATGGGCTGCCATTAACTCCTTATTACCCCGATTGCTACTGCACCAGGGCAATCGGCAAGAGCCCAGTAAAGTGCCGGGATCGTAACATCTCATGGATGCGACAATCCTGGGTGGCTGCAAGCTGCTCTGTTTAGGTTGGGGAGCCCCCATAAGCATAGGTTTCCCAAGCCTGAGAATATTATTTATTTATTTTTATAGAAAAGCCGCATGCAGTTCCTGTTATTTTGATACACAACCACGATAAGCGCATGGCTGGGGGCTGCAGCCTATAGCAGCTGTTTTATCTGTGCTGGTATAACTACAGGGGGACCCTACGTCATTTTATTTATTTATTTATTTATTCATTTATTTATCATCAGTATAAGGACACAGACAGGGTTTGTGATTCCAACCAATCACAGACACTGTCTCAAGGGTGGGGGCGTGGTCAACAGCAGCCAATCAGAGATGTCGGTGGGGAGGAAGCAGTGAATATGTATAAGAGATAATTATTGAACCTGGAAGTAGCGCTGCAGTCGCGGAGACTTGGTAAGTATGTACTGTTTTATCCCTTTTTTATTTTCTTTTAACGCCTTTTGCCTTACATTAAATTTAATGGGTTCAGCTAGGATCGACCATTCTTAACCTTGGCAGGATCACACATCTCTATTTAAAAAATCGTAAAAGACTGAACATATGATCAGCAAGTCATTTTTACACTGCAGGGCATATATTCAATATTTTCAGAGTTTATTTTCAGGTGTGTAACAGAGCAGATCCGCCTGAAAAAGATGTTGTGTGTACATACCCTTATTCTGATTTACCAGTATGGGGCTACCTTAAAGTTCCTAGGGCAGTATGAATGCCAAATACGGCCCTGCACATAATAGATGCAAAATGAAGGATGAAAAAGGCTAATTACACACATTTCAAATTAGATAATAAGGATAGATAAATTACAGCTTTGTTCTTACTCTGCAATTCATCCCTTGCACAAAAACTTTGAGGCCTTCCTGCTGAGGAGGCGATGATCCTGGAGGAAGTGTTACAAGGTACCAGCCAAAAGGATAACATTTCAATCTGCTCACCTCTTTTGTGTGCCTGGAGGAGTAATTCATAGAATATACTGTATGTCTTTGTTATATGAAACAATTGTGAATGCCAGTGGTATCAGAATGTATGGCATCAATTCTATCTATCTATCTATCTATCTATCCATCTATCTGCCCCTGTGTGCCCTATGTCACTTCGTAACTGAAATATTGCCACAATATGTTTGCATTTGCCACATGAGATATTTATCTGCTTAGCAAACTTTTCTCCAAGAGCATGTTGGGCCTCCTCTCACCTCCTTTTCTGTGACGAAATTAGGCGAGGTTACACAGACAGCCAACATCTCTTATGTTAGTTGCGTCATATTGTGACTACAACTGTTAGAGCCACTTTTTCCTAGGCATTTTTTGCATTCACACTAGCTGATATCTTTTGTCACGCTACAAGATGGAAGGGAGAGAGGGATGTAGACCCACTTCTCCCAGAACCAGGCTTTCCCTGGACTAAGTGCCTATCCAGTCTTCACCAGACCTTCTGTGGGACTTAGCTAACGATAGGCACCAGGTACCACTCCGAGGCATCTTCTGGTTGACATGCTTCACCAAGGGGCTGGTTAGTGGGAGATTTGACGGGGAGAAAGGGATATACTAAAACTAGTGAAGAATGGGGAGGGATAAGCCCTGACATTTTACATGAGCAACCCTGAACTCCTTGATATCCCTAGACGGGTTAATCACGTTCCAAAACCTATCTTTCTCTCAGCATAACCTTGGTTAGTGAGCAGGGCAGCAGGAACACTAGTCTCACTCTATAGACAATATGAGCCCCACATAGCCCTCTATAGACACTATTAGCCTCAAATAGCCCCTACAAACAGTATTAACCCCCACATAGCCCCCTATAGACAGCATTAGCCCCCTCATAGCCTCTATATACATTATGAGCCCCAAATATTCTCCTATAGATAGTATAAGCCCCACATAGCCCTCTATATACAGTATGAGCCTCACATAGTTCCCTATAGACATTATTAGCCCCCACATAGCCCCCTATAGACAGTGTTAGTCTCAGCATAGCTCCCTATAGACAGTAATAATCCCCACACAAAACTGTAAGAACAGTAGGAGCCATCAGATAGCCTCTTATATATCAGGACATGTAGAAAAAAGGAGTCATAGGAAATAAGCAGTGTCTTCTTGCTGGTTCAAATTCGCCGGTTGCTAAAATGGCCACCAACTTTATCAGATAGGCTAATGGCTGATGTCAGTACGTGGTAAATGGCAGTGACGTCATTGCCATGCGCCGCACGCTGATGTTAGCTGCCGGCCTACAGACTGGAGACCATATTTTAATACTGTGGATCACAGTACGTTCTGCTCGGGGGCCCACCACAGCATCTTTTGGTGTCCGTCCATGCCATTCCGACGCAGTGTGTAGTGTATTTATATAATAGGCATTGTTTGGACTACGTGGTTATGGGGCATTATGACAATATGGACATAATGTCACAGCAAATAGTTATAAAATAGAGCCAATGGATAGAGGTAGCAGGGGAACAAAGGGTAGAGGGCATGCGATATATCTGCTACATGCTAAATCTTCTCTTTTAGATAGCAACTTTTGGTGTCTACCAGGCACTTATTGCACTCTTCTTTCTTATCCCTGCACATCTACAGCTTGATCTTACAATACACCACATACAGACCCACATTCACAGAGAATGTCAAGAGACATCCTGACAGTTAGTGCAGGTGTTCTAAAACTTTACCACAAAAAATCCAATTGTTCTCAAGGTTCATACAAAGTTTTCTCAAGATTTAAACAGGTGTCTTGTGATAATAGTTCTGTTTTTCTTTCATGGTATTGGGTTTGTAGAATTCATGGTATTTTGCATTAAAATGGTTGTTTAAGTTTTTTAAGATCTGGCTATTTTTCATTTTTGCACTTTAATTTGATACTGCTGGCCTTTCAAGAGCAATAACTTTTTTATTTTTCCATTGTCATAGCTGAGCGAAGTATTTTTTTTTTTGCCGGACAGGTTTTGAATGCCACCTTTCATGTTACCATATAGTATACTAAAAAAATCCCAAAAATATCCAGCAATCCCAAATGAGAAAAAATTCCAAAACTTTATTTCACATTTTGAAATTCCATGGTTAGGACTCCATTAAAAGGGACACAGATGACGCGTTTTGGATCCAACAGATCCTTATAGAATACTGTCTAAAGGGAGCAAAATTTCAAGTGGAGTAAAATGGTGAAAGTGCACAATTTTGCTACTGTTTTTGAGTTTTGCTTTTATGATGTTCATTGTGAGATAAAAAAGATCTGGTGATATGATTCTTTGGGCCACTACAATTATAGTGATAATAAACTTCTAAGGATTTTTTTATAAGTTAATGGTTAAATATGATTCTGAACTTTGTAAAAACTGTTTTTTTTGTTTCTGTCAATGGAGCTGTGTGATAGCTTGCTTTTTGCACAGTAAGCTGACAATTTTATTTAAAGCATTTCGAGTTAAATTGGAACTTTTTATTACATTTTTTTTGGTCAAAAAATGTCAATTCTGGAATTTCATCATTTTCTCATTTTGGTGCAGAATATCAGTACAATGCGTATGTGTTACGCATTTTGAGACATTGATGGCTCTCAATCACTATGATTAAGACCCATGAATAGCTTGAAACGCTTAAGAGTATGCATTGTATGGATATCCCACTGACCTTGGCTCGTTTTTAATGCTTTGAACTAAAGACTTCTTTATCTTTGACGAGATCCTGGATTAAACCCTTTTTCTCTGCACCTGATTTCTGTTGTATGAACTAGAGGATGTGATCTACATCCTTAAATGCATTCAGTGGCAGCACCTCAGATTGTATGGGTTTTAATGGCCATCTCAAAAAATCTAGAAGAAGCCTCAGTACAGTTAGCTGAGGTCAGTATCAATGCAGTCAATATGAGCTGCCCTGACTCACTAGGTGAGGAAATCTTGGAAGCTTCCCTTCCAATATCCCTTTGTTCATGATTATCAGTGCAGTTAACCAGGCTCTCTTGGGCCAGTGTGGGCACATGACAATTACTGAGACATGTCCTCATAGGGTCTTTTATTTTTAAGCTGTTGGGTAATTGGTAGAAAAACAGCTAGCTGCAAGGTACTAATATAGAAATATGAAAAATGCACATCCTGATTCCATTCATATAAAAATATCAATTCTTTATTCCATCTTAGTAAAAATGTTAGATTTCATGCATGTAGAGCAGAAAAATTTGTGGCACTCACCATTAGTTTGGTTTCAAATTAGCATTCTATCGTGACATCATGTGCAGGATGTGGAATAAATTGAGTGTCAGCTGTTGTGCATGTCACCGTGCGTCTTCCGGCTCCCCACCATGTAGAGGACACAGTTAGTATGTGGAAAAAGGTGCTCTGGTCAAATGAGACCAAAGTAGAACTGTTTGGGCTAAATACAAAATGCAATGTGTGGTGGAAAACTAACTCTGCATATCACCCTGAAAACACCATCCACAACATCAAACATGGTGGTGGCAGCATCATCCTGTGGGGAAGTTTTTCTTCAGCAGGGACAGTGAAGCTGGTCAGAGATGATTGGAACATGGATGGAGGTATATACAAGGCAATCCTGGAGGAAACTCTGTTAGAGACTAAAAAATACTTGGGTCTGGGGCGTAGGTTCAGCTTCCAGCAGGACAACAACCCTAAACATACTATTTGAGCTACAATGTAATAGTTTGCATTAGAGCATATGCATGTGTTGGAATGGCTCAGTCAAAGTCCAGGCCTAAATCTGATTGGGAACCTGTTGCAAGACCTGAAAATTGCTGTTTACAGATGCTCTCCATCCAATCCCACTGAGCTAAAGCTATTTTGCAAAGAAAAATGGACAAAAAAATTCAGCCTTTAGATATGCAAAGCTGGTAGAGATAAACCCCAAAAGACTTGCTTCAGCAATTGACTCTGATTCAGGAAGGCTAAAACAAGGCACGTTGCAGTTTCAGATTTATATTTTTAAAATACTTAGAAACCCGTATTTGGTTTACTTTACACTTCACAAAAACTTGTTACTTTCTATTGGTATAAAATCAAAATAAAATACATTTAAGTTTCTGGGTGTAACATGAAAAAATCTGGAAAAGTTAATGCAAGATTAATAATTTTTTGAGGCACTGTACATAATAGGAAGATATTCCAATTATTCTAGACATTACTCCTTCCAACATGCTCTTGCATAACATACAATGCCTTGCGAAAGTATTAACCCCCTTGGATTTTTACCTATTTTGTTACATTATAACCTCTGTTTAAATATTTTTGTAATCCGATTTGTGTGTGATGCATCAGCACTAAATAGTCTAAGTTGAGAAAGTGAAGTGAGAAAAATATAGGCAAAAATAAAATTTATGGGATAAAATAAATAAAAATTGCCAAGTGCATATGTATTCACCCTTTTGCTATGAAACCCCTAAAAAATTCCGGTTGAAGGTATTACCTACATAAGTCACATGCTTAGTGAAAGGAAGTCCTTATATCAGTATATACACAACTTTTCTGAAAGGCCACAAAGGCTGCAACACCATTAAGCAAGAGGCCCCATTAGCCAAACAACACCATGAAGACCAAGGAGATCTCCAAGCAAGTCAGAGACAAAATTGTTGAGAAGTACAAGTCAGCATTGGGTCTGAAAAAATATCCAAATGTCTGATGATCCCCCCGAGTACCATCAAATCCATTATCATCAAATGGAAAAAATATGGTACCACACCATACCTACAAAAAAGAGGGCCACCTACCAAAACTCTCAGCCTAGACAAGGAGGGCATTAATCAGAGAGGCAGCACAGACACCAAAGATAACTCCAAAGTAGCTGCAAAGTTCCCAAGCAGAGACTGGAGTATCTGTTCATATGACCACAATAAGCTGTACACTTCATAGAGCTGGCTTTTATGGAAGAGAGGCCAGAAAAAACCTTTACTCATAAATATTGGAACGCTCATTTTGATTTTGCTAAAAGACATGTAGGAGACTCCCCAAATGTATGGAGAAAGGTGCTGTGGTCAGATAAGACCAAAATTGAACCTTCTACTTTCTGCCCACCAAGGTAAGCGCTATGTCTGACTTCAAACCAACACACCTCATTACCCCAAGAACACCATCCCCACAGTGAAACATGAAGGTGGAAGCATCATGCTGTGGGGATGTCTTTTAGCAGCAGGGGCAGGAATAATGGTCCAAGCCCAAGGGAAGATGGATGGTGCAAAATATAGGGATATTCTTGAGCAAAACCTGTTTCAGTCTGTCAGTGATTTGAGACTGGGCTGGAGGTCCATCTTCCAACAAGACAAAAAGCAACACCCCAGTGGTTTAAGGTGAAACATGTAAATATATTGGAGTTGCCCAGTCAAAGCCCAGAATTTAATCAAATTAAGATTCTGTGGCCAGACTTCAAGATTTCTGTTCACTAGAGGAAACCATCTAACTTGAAGGCGCTAGAGAAGTTCTGTCTTGAGGAATGGGCAAAAATGCCAGTGGCAAGATGTGGAAAGTTCATAGAGACTTTTCCCAAAGTGACTTGTAGCTCTTATTGCCATAAAAGGAGGCTCCAGTAAGTTCTGACTTTAGGGGGGTGAATGTATATGAACACAGAAGTTTTCAGTTATTTTGTCCTATTTGTTGTTTGCGCCACAATAAAAGGAAAACCAAATGTTCACAGTTGTAGCCATGTTCTTTATATTAACTGATGCATTACCTCCAAAAACTGTCAAATTCTAGGTTGTGAGGTAGCAAAACATGAGAAATGCCAAGGGAGTGAATACTTTCACAAAGCACTGTTAATTGACCTTACCCAGAGAAAAGAGTCAGATTCAGAGATAGATAAACAATATGTTCAACTTGCACACTAGTGGCACATTAGGACATGAATTACTATCTTGTGATGGGGATTACATGTGTGGAGAGAGCTCAGGATCTGAGGGGTTACTTTGAAGCCTGGCATTGTCTTATCGGTCCTCCTATAAAGCTCATCCATAGGAGACCAAGATTTTCACTATATACTGCAATGCTGTGGTACTGCACAGCAAAGCACGAGCAATCAAACCATCAGAAGTTCAAGTCCCATATATAGACAAAAATGTTAAAGATAAAAAACAATGACTGTAGAAAATCTAAAAATTCTAATCACTTGCCTTTTTCCCCTATTAAAAACAATGGAGAAACAGTAAGTACACATGTTTGGTAATGTCATGTACTTAAACGTCCAGTTTATGAAAGTCAGACATTAATTAACCCTATCGATAAATGCCATAAAATGATAAAAGAAAAATGCCAGAATTGTGCTGTTTTGATAACCTCATCTTCCTAAAAAATGTAATAATGTACAAGAAATTGATGACAAAAATGTCAACTCACCGTACAAATTAACAAGCCTTCTCTTAATCCCATCAACACAGCAACAGAAAAATAAAATAAATACTGACCTCTTAAAATGGTAACACAAAGCAAAAAAATTTTTTTTTACAATATTTAGAATTTTTTTCTCCTGTTGAATAGAAAGTGATTGTTAAGTGTTTGATATTGCTATGACCAAACTGACATTGTAAATCCTGTTTCTGGGTCATTTTAGCCGCATACTGAACATCTTAAAAACATATAAAAAAAAAAGAATGGCAGAGTTGCATATTTTTCACAATTTCATCCCACTTGAAATTATTTCCCTTTTTTCAGTACGTAATTTGGTGAAATCAATGGTGTTTTTTAAAATTAAAACTTGCCCAACAAAAAAAGAAGCTTTCATGAGTCTAGGTCGAAAGAAAAATAAAAAAGATATGGCTCCTTAAAGCGAGGAAAAATGAAAGCAGAAAACAAATAATTCACAGGTTCTTAAATGGTTAAGTATAGGTCAGCCCTCTAAATTTAGTTTCATACTATTAGATTGTGTGTAACAAGCTGTGACCTTGGTCTCGATATCAGGCAAATAATTTGTAATCCTTTTATGTCAGTTAATATTTTAACATGTCTTCTATGAGTAGACATGTCCAACCAAGTTATTATTTGTCCTTGTCTTCAAATTTTTTTTAATTTTTTTTTCCTCGACATTACCATATAATGTACTGAAATAAAAACAGTAAAAAATGCAGAATTGGGATGGAATTGAAAAAAAAAAATAGCAATTCTGATATTGTTTTTTGGATTTATCTTTTACTACTTTTTGAGGCAACAATTAGTAATTTTTGTTCTACAGGTCAGTCTGGTTATGGTAATGAAGAAGAAAAGTACTTATCCGCCACCCCACTTGATATCCAAATCTTGGCAGGAGGCGAGGGATGCGCAAAGAAAATAATCAGCTGGTAACTGGTGGGGTGTAGAGAAAAAAAATCCAGCAATCCCACGAAAAGTAAATGAAACACACTTTATTTCAGCATCCTGATTAAAATACCATAGGAAACATGAAAAGTGAAAACAGAGCAGATGGCGCGTTTCGGATCACACAGGATCCTTAATCATATGAGTAAGGATCTCTGCTATCCGAAATGCGTCATCTGCTCTGTTTTTTAATTTTTATGTGTCCTATGGCATTTTAACCAAGATGTTGACGTAAAGTGTTTTTATTTATTTTTTTGTGGGTTTGCTGGATTTTTTTCTCCCTATGCATATGGCTATGGTAATACCAAATATATAATTTTCTTTAAAAAATAAGTTACAAAATTAATTGGTTTGAGGGGGTGACTTGAAATTTTCCAGCACAGAAACAAACTGCCACAAAAGGAGAGGAGGTAGACGTCATCACCGGCAACTAAAGAGCGAAAAAAGGAAAAGCCAAACCACAAACACAGAGACAAATAGCGACAAGGAGCAGGGTTCAGAGCTAGTGCTGAATATTTCCAAAAAGGTATTGTCAGATACCCAAATTAAGCTACTTAATAAGGGGTCAATGTTTGGTCTTAATTCACACATAGATTAGTTCAAGCTCACTATTGACATACAAAGGTTTTTAGCTCTGTGAAACTGTAGAACTTTTTTAAATAAACTTGTTAAACAGGAGGTACAAACAAGATCTTAAGAAGGTATTTTTATTGAAAAAGAGTAATTTATACCCCCAACTAATTCATCTGTTATTGATGCTTTTGTAACTGCAGCCAATCAGGACATGGAAAAATAAAAAAATATGTTGTGTAACTAGTTTAAATGTCCTAATATTACCACTGAAGAATTTAAAGCATTATTATTGGTTCTTGCAGGTGATGACGATGTATATATAAAAATTAAATCATGACCCAAAATTTGAGATTCAGTGAGAAATTAAATCAATCTTCACTACGGCTCTTCGGAGAGTTATAATTGATAAAGATTTACATGATTTTTTATATGTGGAATTTTCTACAACTCCAGTACAGTATACGCTGCCTTAAATATATAAACCTTTATTAATTCCATCAGGAAAAGTCTATTTTATCAGGAACAAATTCAATATTTAGCCAGATTGGCATTTTTCTAGACAATGTAACTCTTTGGCCAGGCAGGCGGCTTCATACATTAAAGATCCTACAGATATTTTACTTAAATTACAAAACATTCATGTGGACAGAGAGGTCATCTTGGCCGCCTTCGATGTTGTATCATTGTATACTTCAATAGATCATGGACAGGGTATTATGGCAGTAAAAAAGAAACTGGAATCATCTAATTTCACTAGACAATCTAAACAATTTATTTTAGACCTATTGTTGGTGGTCTATAAAGTGCAATTATTTTCTTTTTGGGTATGTGTTTTTTCTGCAGTTATGGGGTACCGCAATGGGTGCCAATGTGGCACCCTTATATGCTAATATTGCTATATGGTCTTGGAGGAGGATATTGTCTGAGTCTCTCCACTTCAGGCATGTTTTGGAGTGCTGGAGATACATAGATGACGTCTTCCTACTATGGACTAGTACACAATCAGACCTAAATTAATTTCATACATACCTTAGGTGGATATATCCCACCACCATATTCACATTAAGCATCCCCAGAGCTTACAGTTTCTTGATGTACAAGTAAGAATACATCATGGTAAATTAAGCACAGCACTTTATGTTAAACCTACAGGTAAAAATGATCTGTTACACTACAATAGCCACCATCCAAGCAAATCCATTAAATCATTGCCTCTTAGTCAATTTATTATAGCAAAGAGGATTATAAGTGATGATACTAAACTACAGAGTTCATTGTATAAAATGGCTTACAGATTCAGATGTAGCGGTTACCCCAAAAGAATTTTGGCATCCAATAGGGTAGAAATTAATGAATATGAAAGTAGTCTGTTACATAAATAAAAACTCAAAAAGTTTAAAACTAGTGATGAGCGAGTACTAAAAAGCTCGGGTGCTCGAAGCTCGGGCCGAGCCTCCCAAGATACTCGTGTACTCGGCCTGAGCAACGAGCCCAATGTTATCCTATGGGAGACCCGAGTATTTTTGTGAAATGACCCCCCGGCAGCATGGAGAAACCCTAAAAATGTCACAAAAGTCTCAGAAGAGTGCTCAAATGACATGGCAACAGCATGGGGAAGACCCCTTGAAGCATTTATCACTCAAAAGTCACAGCTGTGAACAATTTTGTCCGCGTTTCACGCCATTTTTACGGACTCACCAGAAAACCTTCCAAAATGACCCCAAAATGATTTTTCATGGCAGAAATGTTAAGGGCACATACCCTATAGTGAGATAGAGCTGGTGTATGTTACTTTTTGAGATTAATACATGAAAGATTTTACGTGAAAACATTGTGTGGCACTCCGATGTCCCTGAGAAGAGACGTACATGAAGGCCTCTTGAGTCTAATGTGCCCATTTTGAGGAAGTGCGTCTTTGTAGTATTTTCCTTTGCCAGGGCAGCCAAAAATTGGGAGGCTCCACGTTGTCCCTGGATAGAGACGTGCATGAGGGCCTGTAAACCTGAAGTGCCCATTGTAAGGAAGTGGGTGTATTATATTATAGCCCTTAGGCAGGGCAGCCAAAAATTGGGAGGCTCCACATTGTCCCTGGATAGAGACGTGCATGATGGCCTGTAAACCTGAAGTGCCCATTGTAAGGAAGTGGGTCTATTGTAGTATAGCCCTTAGGCAGGGCAGCCAAAAATTGGGAGGCTCCACGTTGTCCCTGGATAGAGACGTGCATGAGGGCCTGTAAACCTGAAGTGCCCATTGTAAGGAAGTGGGTCTATTGTAGTATAGCCCTTAGGCAGGGCAGCCAAAAATTGGGAGGCTCCACGTTGTCCCTGGATAGAGACGTGCATGAGGGCCTGTAAACCTGAAGTGCCCATTGTAAGGAAGTGGGTGTATTATAGTATAGCCCTTAGGCAGGGCAGCCAAAAATTGGGAGGCTCCACGTTGTCCCTGGATAGAGACGTGCATGAGGGCCTGTAAACCTGAAGTGCCCATTGTAAGGAAGTGGGTCTATTGTAGTATAGCCCTTAGGCAGGGCAGCCAAAAATTGGGAGGCTCCACGTTGTCCCTGGATAGAGACCTGTTAGGTTCTTAGTGCCTCCGTGCTTGCATTTAAAAACCGCACGTGTGTGCCTGTTGGTGGCAGCTTTCCGCTGCATTTGTGTGAGTTTTGCAAAAACTTGGATATAACGCACAAGTCTAGTGAATACACATCAGCACAGCATTGCAAAATGCGCAAGGGCGTTGTCAACGAACAAGGAAGTGGACGTGATGGTGGTGCAGGGAGAGACCGAGGTTGTGTGCAAGCTCTAATTTCGCCACAACAAAGGGCCACATCTAGTTGCTCGCACGTCCTGTCCCAAATTCTTGGGGACCGCAGCAGTACACCGCTCTTGAACCAAGACCAGTGTCAACAGGTTGTTAGTTGGATAGCGGATAATGCTTCCAGTCAGATTGGCACCACCACAAACACTCTGTCTTCCACACGGTCAAGTGTCAGTAGCCGTGATACTGCACCGCACATTTCAGAACCTGATCCTCCTTCCTACCACCAGGCCGAGTACACGTCCACGGACATTACTGATCCCACACTTGGACACTCGGAAGAGCTGTTCGTTCACGTTTCCATTCACAAATTCTGGCCTCTCGCCAGCTCCTGTTGAAGTGGGCCATGACGAGATTGTATGTACAGATGCCCAAATATTTGAGCAGCCACGTTCTCACGAAGTTGGCAACGTGTCTCAACAAGGGGTGGACGATGATGAGACACAATTGTCAGGAAGTCAGGAGGAGGAGCAGGGTGCGGAAGAGGAAGACGACGTGGTGGATGATCCAGTAACTGACCCAACCTGGCAGGAGGATATGCAGAGCGAGGACAGCAGTGCACAGGGGGAGGGAGGCGTAGCATCACAACAGGCAGTAAGAAGCAGAGTGGTGGCCCCAGGCAGACGTCAGGCAACTGTTCCCCGGAACAACACGACACAAGGTGCCTGTACAAATGTTAGGTCTTCCCGAGTCTGGCTGTAATACTATTGTATGTATTGAGGATTTCGATTGCGTTAGGGCAATGACAACCAGAGACGAGTTCTTGGTGCAAGACATTTATAATATGCAACCAGCAAATATGTACATAAACGGAACAAAAACACAGTAGAACATAAATACAGGAAATACCTTCCAGGGACTGAGCGAAAGGGAATTCCCGGGACCGCGCACCGGACTCCCCCAGGGAGACCACCAAGAGCGAACCCCTATACAGGGACTGTCTGGCAATCACCCCAGAAGCCCTAAATGCGCAGCAGCCGGGACACAAAAGGGCAATAGGTAAGTCGAAAAATGTCCGTACGTGATGTGAGTCCAGAGTGGTATTAAACGGAAGGAACCGGGCAGAAGTGCCGACCAAAGACGGCAAACGGAGTCCAGGCACAGCTAGATGATACCAGATGAAGTCCAGAGTCGGTGTCGGTTGTTTTCCAAGAGGATCCGAATAACAATCAGGAACCAAAAGCAGCAGGGCAGGAGCACACAGGAAGCAGTATACTCAGGCACTGGACTAAGCTTTAGGGGCGGCTTTTAAACAGATGGACAGGAAGTAGGGCAACAGAACAGAAAACTCCATGTTAACAAAGGGCAAGCTCTTTCAAAAGAAAACTGGAAAACCCGGAACTCTGACACTGGCAGTTTTTTAAGTTGGCTCCAGATGATTCTAAAAAGGCCATTTGCAACACCTGCCATGCCAGCATCAGCAGGGGTACCAAAACTAGCAGCCTGACTACCACCAGCATGATCAGGCACATGTCAGCCAAGCACCCGACTTTGTGGGAAGTACAACAGAGTCGAGGAGCAGTGCTTGCTGATGTCACTGCTACGTCTTCACTGGTTGTGCATGCGAGCCAATCCCCTGTCCATGCTGCCTGCGAACAAGCCTCCTCCACTCCTGCACCTGCAGTTGCCTACGCAGAAAGAACACCATCATCAAGCACGTCCTTGTCCCAGCGCAACGTTCAGTTATCCATTCAGCAAACCTTTGAACGCAGGCGCAAATACACTGCCAACACCCCACATGCCACAGTTCTAAATGCTAACATTTCGCGACTGCTTGCGCTGGAAATGTTGCCTTTTAGGCTGGTTGAGACAGAAGCATTCCGCGACCTGATGGTGGCAGCTGTCCCACGTTACTCGGTCCACAGCCGCCACTATTTCTCCCGGTGTGCCGTCCCCGCATTGCATAACTAACCACGTGTCACAAAACATCACACGTGCCCTGAACAACGCTGTTTCAGCCAAAGTCCACCTAACCACAGACACGTGGACAAGTGCATGTGGGCAAGGCCGCTACATCTCGTTGACGTCACACTGGGTTAATATTGTGCAAGCTGGGACCCAGTCTGAGCGAGGGACGGAACACATCCTTCACACACCAAGTTTTGCAGGCCCTACCTCAGTCAGGGTTTCACACACACTCTACAGCTCCGGAATGTCATGCTCTTCAGCCTCCTCCTCCTCCTGCGCATCCTGATCCACTTTACCCTCCACACTAGTCCCAAGCTGGAAGTGTCGCGGGCGGAGGAGGGGACGGTGCGCTCTCCCACTGCTCGGGTCCGGCTGACGCAGCTCTACGGCTGCTGCTGCTCGTTGGCTCGAGCGATGGCCGGATCCCGGGGACTCGAGCGGCACTACTCGCCCGTGAGTGAAAAGGGGTGGTTTGGGTTTTGGGGATATTGTCCGTGACGCCACCCACGGTTGTGGTGATTGTGTGGACACCACCGCTGCTCTGGACGGGGATCCCGGGAGCCTGTGACAGGGAGCAGCTTTGTTGTTATTTCTCCCCTCCGTGGGTAGGGGGGTTGGTTGTCCCGGGGCCTGGTGATGGGGTAGAGATGGATGACAGGCGGGTTGCGGGGCCTGATGAAGTGCAGGGTCGCAGGGGCAGCGCTATGCCGCACGGCACGGAGGTACTCACTCAGCCCAATGATGATGACATAGTTCACGGTAAAACAAGTGGCTGGATGGACGGGTCACTCGGACGGCTGCGGTTGTTCCTCCCTGCAGGTTAGTGATGACTGTCTCTCCCTGCACCTAAGTTAAGTGTTGGTAGTGATGGTTTCCCAACGGTAACCCGCTCCCTGACCTGGATATGGGCCGGAGGAGCCCCTTTTGCCCACAGGCGATGGCACTGGGAGACGGTTGCCCTTGGCGGTGGCTGTGTCTCCCCTTCACGGTTGTACGGTTGCCTTCTATCTGGACTTGGCTGTTTGGAAACCCTGAGGTCCCCTTCACTAACGGATTTGGCAAATTCACGGCGACACCAAGCCTTGCCGGGATCCGAAAGTCCTCTGCCAATGGTGCTGGTTTCTCTTTGTATACCGGTCCGGTACGGCCGGGTCACCACCCGTCCACGGTCCTTACGGCAGACTCCAATCGGCCTCCACTGCAGACGGTCACCACATCCTGCCAACCTTGCTGTCCTGTCCAGGCCACACACCCGGACCAACTTCAGGCTCTTTGCTGTCACTTTTCTCCTCTCTACTACTTTCCTCCTTCCACTTCCTTAGCTTAACTCTCACTGCCTGTGTTTTCCCTCCTCCTCGGTGGGTGGAGACCAACCGCCTGGCTCCACACCCTGGTGTGGACAACAGCCCCTGGGGAAGGCAACAAGGATTTTGTGTTTTGACTATGATATGCCTGCAGGGAGTGTGGGGTGTTTAAGTGTTGTGCTCTGTGGCCCCTGGCTTGTCCAGGGCGACACAGAAGCACTGCAGCACTGCCTCGGCGAAGCGGCAACAGGCAGTGCTGAAGCTAATCTGCATAGGTGACAAACCCCACAATGCAGAAGAGGTGTGGACAGCTCTGAAACAGCAGGCAGATCACTGGCTCACAACTCTGAACCTAAAGCCAGGAAAGGTCGTGTGTGACAATGGCCGGAACCTGGTGGCGGCTTTGAGGCGAGGCCAGCTGACACATGTTCCATGCGTGGCCCAGGTGCTCAACCTCGTGGTTCAGCGGTTTCTAAAGTCATACTCAGAGCTGTCTGATCTGCTGGTAAAAGTTCGCCGCCTGTCTGCACATTTTCGAAAGTCACCTACTGCTTCAGCCGGCCTTGCCGGCTTAAGACGCCGTTTGCATCTTCCGGCACACAGACTGGTGTGTGATGTCCCCACGCGTTGGAATTCAACTCTGCACAAGTTGGTCAGGATATGTGAGCAGAAGAGGGCAGTTGTTGAGTACCTGCATCACCTAAGCCGTCGGGAAATGGGTCAAACTCCACACATAACACCTGAGGAGTGGAGATGGATGTCCGACCTATGCACCATCCGCCAAAACTTTGAGGACTCCACCAAGATGGTGAGCGGCGATGACGACATTATTAGCGTCACCATACCGCTTCTCTGCCTTCTAAAATGGTCTCTGCTCAAAAAACAACCATGATGCATTGCAGGCGGAGCGCGATGAGTTTGAGCAAGAAACAGTAGTGGGTGTGGGTGATGATAACACACAGCCCAGCCTCGTCTCATCACAACGTGCAGTGGAGGACTATGACGAGGAGGAGGATGAAGACATGGAGCAACTCTCTGGCCAAATTGAGGATATGACATGCAGTCATATCCTCGGTTCAGCGTGGCTGGCCAGAGGACAGGGTAGATGATGAGGAGGAGGAGGAGGAGGACAGCATGTTCCGTCATCGTGTTGGTCAGGATACTGAAGTGATGGCTGTTAAGAGTCTGGCACACATGGCTGACTTTATGGTAAGCTGCCTGTCTCGTGACCCTCGCGTTAAGAACATCTTGGCCGACAATCATTACTGGTTGGTAACACTGTTAGACCCACGCTAAAAGGAGAACTTTATGTCTCTTATTCCCGAGGCGGAGAGGTCAGGCAAAATGCAGCAGTTCCAGAAGGCCATAGTCACGGAAGTAGGCAAAGCATTCCCCTCACAAAACACTAGCGGCATAGGTCATGAATCAGTGGACAACCGAGGCGTACAGCCGAGAGAGGCACAAGTCCAATCCGCCAGAGGTAGGGGAACAGTCTTTAAGATGTGGGACAGTTTTCTCAGCCCCTCACGTACCACAACCCCTGAGGTGCGGGGTAGTGCCACAAGAAATCCTAAGTTTGCCCAGATGCTGAAGGAGTACCTTGCAGATTGAACAACTGTACTCCGACATTCCTCTGTGCCTTACAATTATTGGGTATCCAAGCTGGACACGTGGCATGAATTGGCTCTCTACGCCTTGGAAGTCCTGGCCTGCCCTGCTGCTAGCGTTTTGTCAGAGCGTGTTTTTAGTGCCGCAGGTGGAATCATTACAGATAAACGCACCCGCCTGTCAACTGAAAATGCTGACAGGCTGACTCTGATCAAGATGAACAAGGGTTGGATTGGGCCAGACTTCACCACACCACCAGCAAATGAGAGCGGAATTTAAAGTTTGCCATGTACCTCCACTCACCCATGAGTACACACTTCTGGACTTTGGATAATCGCTGGACTGCTCCTCCTTCTCCTCATGCGCCACCATGACGATGACCGTTACAAATTGCAATACTTAGGCCTTTGTTTCAGGTATACCCCCAGTGGTAAATTTTTTCGCCCATTCTTTGCAGAATGGACATTACAACGACAGGAGACCCGCTCCTTTGCAATGGGAACAATGTTTTGAGGCCCTCATGCACGTCTCTACCCAGGGACAACGTGGAGCCTCCCAATTTTTGGCTGCCCTGCCTAAGGGCTATACTACAATAGACCCACTTCCTTCCAATGGGCACTTCAGGTTTACAGGCCCTCATGCACGTCTCTATCCAGGGACAACGTGGAGCCTCCCAATTTTTGGCTGCCCTGCCTAAGGGCTATACTACAATAGACCCACTTACTTACAATGGGCACTTCATGTTTACAGGCCATCATGCACGTCTCTATCCAGGGACAATATGGAGCCTGACGCTGCCACCGACTGCCACACACGTGCTGTTTTTAAATGCAAGCACGGACGCAATAAGAACCTAACTGGTTTTTAGGAGCGACAATTACTGAGAAGTCTGACACTATCAGACACTGCTGACTGACGTGTATTATACACTAGACTTGTGCATTATATAATAGTTTGTGCAAAACGCGCACCTGTACCCTGCCACCGACTGCCACACACGTGCTGTTTTTAAATGCAAGCACGGACGCAATAAGAACCTAACTGGTTTTTAGGAGCGACAATTACTGAGAAGTCTGACACTATCAGACACTGCTGACTGACGTGTATTATACACTAGACTTGTGCGTTATATAATAGTTTGTGCAAAACGCGCACCTGTACGCTGCCACCGACTGCCACACACGTGCTGTTTTTAAATGCAAGCACGGACGCAATAAGAACCTAACTGGTTAGGAGCGACAATTACTGAGAAGTCTGACACTATCAGACACTGCTGACTGACGTGTATTATACACTAGACTTGTGCGTTATATAATAGTTTGTGCAAAACGCGCACCTGTACCCTGCCACCGACTGCCACACACGTGCTGTTTTTAAATGCAAGCACGGACGCAATAAGAACCTAACTGGTTTTTAGGAGCGACAATTACTGAGAAGTCTGACACTATCAGACACTGCTGACTGACGTGTATTATACACTAGACTTGTGCGTTATATAATAGTTTGTGCAAAACGCGCACCTGTACCCTGCCACCGACTGCCACACACGTGCTGTTTTTAAATGCAAGCACGGACGCAATAAGAACCTAACTGGTTTTTAGGAGCGACAATTACTGAGAAGTCTGACACTATCAGACACTGCTGACTGACGTGTATTATACACTAGACTTGTGCGTTATATAATAGTTTGTGCAAAACGCGCACCTGTACGCTGCCACCGACTGCCACACACGTGCTGTTTTTAAATGCAAGCACGGACGCAATAAGAACCTAACTGGTTTTTAGGAGCGACAATTACTGAGAAGTCTGACACTATCAGACACTGCTGACTGACGTGTATTATACACTAGACTTGTGCGTTATATAATAGTTTGTGCAAAACGCGCACCTGTACCCTGGCACCGACTGCCACACACGTGCTGTTTTTAAATGCAAGCACGGACGCAATAAGAACCTAACTGGTTTTTAGGAGCGACAATTACTGAGAAGTCTGACACTATCAGACACTGCTGACTGACGTGTATTATACACTAGACTTGTGCGTTATATAATAGTTTGTGCAAAACGCGCACCTGTACGCTGCCACCGACTGCCACACACGTGCTGTTTTTAAATGCAAGCACGGACGCAATAAGAACCTAACTGGTTTTTAGGAGCGACAATTACTGAGAAGTCTGACACTATCAGACACTGCTGACTGACGTGTATTATACACTAGACTTGTGCGTTATATAATAGTTTGTGCAAAACGCGCACCTGTACCCTGCCACCGACTGCCACACACGTGCTGATTTTAAATGCAAGCACGGACGCAATAAGAACCTAACTGGTTTTTAGGAGCGACAATTACTGAGAAGTCTGACACTATCAGACACTGCTGACTGACGTGTATTATACACTAGACTTGTGCGTTATATAATAGTTTGTGCAAAACGCGCACCTGTACCCTGCCACCGACTGCCACACACGTGCTGTTTTTAAATGCAAGCACGGACGCAATAAGAACCTAACTGGTTTTTAGGAGCGACAATTACTGAGAAGTCTGACACTATCAGACACTGCTGACTGACGTGTATTATACACTAGACTTGTGCGTTATATAATAGTTTGTGCAAAACGCGCACCTGTACGCTGCCACCGACTGCCACACACGTGCTGTTTTTAAATGCAAGCACGGACGCAATAAGAACCTAACTGGTTTTTAGGAGCGACAATTACTGAGAAGTCTGACACTATCAGACACTGCTGACTGACGTGTATTATACACTAGACTTGTGCGTTATATAATAGTTTGTGCAAAACGCGCACCTGTACCCTGCCACCGACTGCCACACACGTGCTGTTTTTAAATGCAAGCACGGACGCAATAAGAACCTAACTGGTTTTTAGGAGCGACAATTACTGAGAAGTCTGACACTATCAGACACTGCTGACTGACGTGTATTATACACTAGACTTGTGCGTTATATAATAGTTTGTGCAAAACGCGCACCTGTACGCTGCCACTGACTGCCACACACGTGCTGTTTTTAAATGCAAGCACGGACGCAATAAGAACCTAACTGGTTTTTAGGAGCGACAATTACTGAGAAGTCTGACACTATCTGGACTGTTTTACACTGTGTACACCAGCCCCAGATATGATGAAGGCTGGTATACGGTCACCACTACCCTGCCTGCCTGCCTGTATACTGCTACAATAGTCCTGACAAGGACTCTTCTGGTCACTAGCCTGTATTCCGACCTGGCTATACCCTGCCTGTATATAGCAACAATAGTCCTGAGAAGGACTCTGCTACTGTACTCCGACCTGGCTATACCCTGCCTGCCTGTATACAACTAGAATAGTCCTGAGAAGGACTTCTGGTCACACTCTTTGCAGCCCTGCTCCGGAACTACCTATAAAGGGCCGCAAAGCTTTCCCTGAATCAGCGACACTCTCCCTGCACTGACTGTCTGGATAGTTGTGAGCAGAGCACAGCACGCCGGCCGATATAAATGCTCGGTCACGCTGTGCAGGCCGGCCAATCACTGCAATTCCACAACTAACAGGGCTGTGGCATTGCAGTGGTCTGCCAGCCAATCCCTGCATGAGGGCTGGCTCTCAAAAGAGCGCCAACATGCAGAAATGAAGACCACGAGTACAGCACGAGTATCGCGAGATTACTCGGTCCCCGCCGAGCAGCCCGAGTACAGCGATACTCGTGCGAGTACCGAGTAGTGACAAGCATGCTCGCTCATCACTATTTAAAACGTATCTCATTGGTTTCAACATTCAGGGAAGAGAATGATAAGGTAGCATATATTATTCAAAGAACATTGAAAAATTCTCCAAAATTGTTTACCAGACATTGAAGAATTTAAAAATTTACCACTCTTTTCTTATAGAAGAATAGGAATTTGGGTGATCATATGATACATTCTGATATAGGCCCTTTAAGAAAAACTTCACAAACCTTTTTGACAGGTATCCAGAGAAAAGGATGAATGGAGGAGAAAAGGTTCCAATTTTGTTCGTTCCACAAACTGCCATGTTTACAATTTAACATTAGTTGACATGTAATTCTGATTAAGTAATTTATGTCTTGCAGTGCCCTCGTTCCTTATGGTATATCAGTGAAACAACATGGGACTTTAAAACTAGGATCAACTATTAGCGGTATACCATAAAGAAACAGAAGATGGATTTCCCTGTGCCTAAACACTTTGTTGAGAAGAGCCATATGGAAAAAGAACTAAGATTCTGTATTATTGACCATATTCAAAATAAAAAAAAGTGGGGGATATAATTTGTTTACTTAAACAAAAAGAACTAGCATGGATCTTTAATAGTGATGAGCGAGTACTAAAAAGCTCGGGTGCTCGAAGCTCGGGCCGAGCCTCCCAAGATACTCGTGTACTCGGCCCGAGCAACGAGCCCAATGTTATCCTATGGGAGACCCGAGTATTTTTGTGAAATGACCCCCCGGCAGCATGGAGAAACCCTAAAAATGTCACAAAAGTCTCAGAAGAGTGCTCAAATGACATGGCAACAGCATGGGGAAGACCACTTGAAGCATTTATCACTGAAAAGTCACAGCTGTGAACAATTTTGTCCGCGTTTTACGCCATTTTTACGGACTCACCAGAAAACCTTCCAAAATGACCCCAAAATGATTTTTCATGGCGGAAATGTTAAGGGCACATACCCAATAGTGAGATAGAGCTGGTGTATGTTACTTTTTGAGATTAATACATGAAAGATTTTACGTGAAAACATTGTGTGGCACTCCGATGTCCCTGAGAAGAGACGTACATGAAGGCCTCTTGAGTCTAATGTGCCCATTTTGAGGAAGTGAGTCTTTGTAGTATTTTCCTTTGCCAGGGCAGTCCAAAATTGTGAGGTTCACCAATGCCCCTGCATACAGACGTGCATGATGGGCTGTAAACCTGAAGTGCCCATTGTAAGGAAGTGGGTCTATTGTAGTATAGCCCTTAGGCAGGGCAGCCAAAAATTGGGAGGCTCCACGTTGTCCCTGGGTAGAGACGTGCATGAGGGCCTCAAAACATTAAGTGTCCATTGTCAGGAAGTGGGTGTATTATAGTATAGCCCTTAGGCAGGGCAGCCAAAAATTGGGAGGCTCCACGTTGTCCCTGGATAGAGACGTGCATGATGGCCTGTAAACCTGAAGTGCCCATTGGAAGGAAGTGGGTCTATTGTAGTATAGCCCTTAGGCAGGGCAGCCAAAAATTGGGAGGCTCCACGTTGTCCCTGGAAAGAGACGTGCATGATGGCCTGTAAACCTGAAGTGCCCATTGGAAGGAAGTGGGTCTATTGTAGTATAGCCCTTAGGCAGGGCAGCCAAAAATTGGGAGGCTCCACGTTGTCCCTGGGTAGAGACGTGCATGAGGGCCTCAAAACATTAAGTGTCCATTGTCAGGAAGTGGGTGTATTATAGTATAGCCCTTAGGCAGGGCAGCCAAAAATTGGGAGGCTCCACATTGTCCCTGGATAGAGACGTGCATGATGGCCTGTAAACCTGAAGTGCCCATTGGAAGGAAGTGGGTCTATTGTAGTATAGCCCTTAGGCAGGGCAGCCAAAAATTGGGAGGCTCCACGTTGTCCCTGGGTAGAGAAGTGCATGAGGGCCTCAAAACATTAAGTGTCCATTGTCAGGAAGTGGGTGTATTATAGTATAGCCCTTAGGCAGGGCAGCCAAAAATTGGGAGGCTCCACATTGTCCCTGGATAGAGACGTGCATGATGGCCTGTAAACCTGAAGTGCCCATTGGAAGGAAGTGGGTCTATTGTAGTATAGCCCTTAGGCAGGGCAGCCAAAAATTGGGAGGCTCCACGTTGTCCCTGGGTAGAGACGTGCATGAGGGCCTCAAAACATTAAGTGTCCATTGTCAGGAAGTGGGTGTATTATAGTATAGCCCTTAGGCAGGGCAGCCAAAAATTGGGAGGCTCCACATTGTCCCTGGATAGAGACGTGCATGATGGCCTGTAAACCTGAAGTGCCCATTGGAAGGAAGTGGGTCTATTGTAGTATAGCCCTTAGGCAGGGCAGCCAAAAATTGGGAGGCTCCACGTTGTCCCTGGGTAGAGACGTGCATGAGGGCCTCAAAACATTAAGTGTCCATTGTCAGGAAGTGGGTGTATTATAGTATAGCCCTTAGGCAGGGCAGCCAAAAATTGGGAGGCTCCACATTGTCCCTGGATAGAGACGTGCATGATGGCCTGTAAACCTGAAGTGCCCATTGGAAGGAAGTGGGTCTATTGTAGTATAGCCCTTAGGCAGGGCAGCCAAAAATTGGGAGGCTCCACGTTGTCCCTGGGTAGAGACGTGCATGAGGGCCTCAAAACATTAAGTGTCCATTGTCAGGAAGTGGGTGTATTATAGTATAGCCCTTAGGCAGGGCAGCCAAAAATTGGGAGGCTCCACATTGTCCCTGGATAGAGACGTGCATGATGGCCTGTAAACCTGAAGTGCCCATTGGAAGGAAGTGGGTCTATTGTAGTATAGCCCTTAGGCAGGGCAGCCAAAAATTGGGAGGCTCCACGTTGTCCCTGGGTAGAGACGTGCATGAGGGCCTCAAAACATTAAGTGTCCATTGTCAGGAAGTGGGTGTATTATAGTATAGCCCTTAGGCAGGGCAGCCAAAAATTGGGAGGCTCCACATTGTCCCTGGATAGAGACGTGCATGATGGCCTGTAAACCTGAAGTGCCCATTGGAAGGAAGTGGGTCTATTGTAGTATAGCCCTTAGGCAGGGCAGCCAAAAATTGGGAGGCTCCACGTTGTCCCTGGGTAGAGACGTGCATGAGGGCCTCAAAACATTAAGTGTCCATTGTCAGGAAGTGGGTGTATTATAGTATAGCCCTTAGGCAGGGCAGCCAAAAATTGGGAGGCTCCACGTTGTCCCTGGGTAGAGACGTGCATGAGGGCCTCAAAAAATTGTTCCCATTGCAAAGGAGCGGGTCTCCTGTAGTTGTAATGTCCATTCTGCAAAGAATGGGCGAAAAAATTTACCACTGGGGGTATACCTGAAACAAAGGCCTAAGTATTGCAATTTGTAACGGTCATCATCATGGTGGCGCATGAGGAGAAGGAGGAGCAGTCCAGCGATTATCCAAAGTCCAGAAGTGTGTACCCATGGGTGAGTTTAGGTACATGGCAAACTTTAAATTCCGCTCTCATTTGCTGGTGGTGTGGTGAAGTCTGGCCCAATCCAACCCTTGTTCATCTTGATCAGAGTCAGCCTGTCAGCATTTTCAGTTGACAGGCGGGTGCGTTTATCTGTAATGATTCCACCTGCGGCACTAAAAACACGCTCTGACAAAACGCTAGCAGCAGGGCAGGCCAGGACTTCCAAGGCGTAGAGAGCCCATTCATGCCACGTGTCCAGCTTGGATACCCAATAATTGTAAGGCACAGAGGAATGTCGGAGTACAGTTGTTCGATCTGCAAGGTACTCCTTCAGCATCTGGGCAAACTTAGGATTTCTTGTGGCACTACCCCGCACCTCAGGGGCTGTGGTACGTGAGGGGCTGAGAAAACTGTCCCACATCTTAAAGACTGTTCCCCTACCTCTGGCGGATTGGACTTGTGCCTCTCTCGGCTGTACGCCTCGGTTGTCCACTGATTCATGACCTATGCCGCTAGCGTTTTGTGAGGGGAATGCTTTGCCTACTTCCGTGACTATGGCCTTCTGGAACTGCTGCATTTTGGTTGACCTCTCCTCCACGGGAATAAGAGACAAAAAGTCCTCCTTGTAGCGTGGGTCTAACAGTGTTACCAACCAGTAATGATTGTCGGCCAAGATGTTCTTAACGCGAGGGTCACGAGACAGGCAGCTTACCATAAAGTCAGCCATGTGCGCCAGACTCTTAACAGCCAGGACTTCAGTAGCCTGACCAACAAGATGACTGAACATGCTGTCCTCCTCCTCCTCCTCCTCCTCCTCATCTACCCTGTCCTCTGGCCAGCCACGCTGAACCGAGGATATGACTGGTGTGCATGTCATATCCTCAATTTGGCCGGAGAGTTGCTCCATGTCTTCATCCTCCTCCTCGTCATAGTCCTCCACTGCACGTTGTGATGAGACGAGGCTAGGCTGTGTGTTATCATCACCCACACCCACTACTGTTTCTTGCTGCAACTCATTGCGCTCCGCCTGCAATGCATCATGTTTGTTTTTCAGCAGAGACCGTTTTAGAAGGCAGAGTAGCGGTATGGTGACGCTAATAATGGCGTCATCACCACTCACCATCTTGGTGGAGTCCTCAAAGTTTTGGAGGATGGTACATAGGTCTGACATCCATCTCCACTCCTCAGGTGTTATGTGTGGAGTTTGACCCATTTCCCGACGGCTTAGGTGATGCAGGTACTCAACAACTGCCCTCTTCTGGTCACATATCCTGACCAACATGTGCAGAGTTGAATTCCAACGCGTGGGGACATCACACACCAGTCTGTGAGCCGGAAGATGCAAACGGCGCTGAAAGCCGGCAAGGCCGGCTGAAGCAGTAGGTGACTTTCGAAAATGTGCAGACAGGCGGCGAACTTTTAACAGCAGATCAGACAGCTCTGGGTATGACTTTAGAAACCGCTGAACCACGAGGTTGAGAACATGGGCCACGCATGGAACATGTGTCAGCTGGCCTCGCCTCAAAGCCGCCACCAGGTTCCGGCCATTGTCACACACGACCTTTCCTGGCTTTAGGTTCAGAGGTGTGAGCCAGTGATCTGCCTGCTGTTTCAGAGCTGTCCACAGCTCTTCTGCATTGTGGGGTTTGTCACCTATGCAGATTAGCTTCAGCACAGCCTGTTGCCGCTTCGCCGAGGCAGTGCTGCAGTGCTTCCAGCTTGTGACTGGTGTGGAGGGTACAGTGGATGAGGATGCGCAGGAGGAGGAGGAGGCTGAAGAGCATGACATTCCGGAGCTGTAGAGTGTGGGTGAAACCCTGACTGAGGTAGGGCCTGCAAACCTTGGTGTGGGAAGGACGTTTTTCCGTCCCTCGCTCAGACTGGGTCCCAGCTTCCACAATATTAACCCAGTGTGCCGTCAACGAGATGTAGCGGCCTTGCCCACAAGCACTTGTCCACGTGTCTGTGGTTAGGTGGACCTTGGGTGAAACAGCGTTGTTCAGGGCACGTGTGATGTTTTGTGACACGTGGTTATGCAACGCGGGGACGGCACACCGGGAGAAATAGTGGCGGCTGGGGACCGAGTAACGTGGGACAGCTGCCGCCATCAGGTCACGGAATGCTTCTGTCTCCACCAGCCTAAAAGGCAACATTTCCAGCGCAAGCAGTCGCGAAATGTTAGCATTTAGAACTGTGGCATGTGGGGTGTTGGCAGTGTATTTGCGCCTGCGTTCAAAGGTTTGCTGAATGGATAACTGAACGCTGCGCTGGGACAAGGACGTGCTTGATGATGGTGTTCTTTCTGCGTAGGCAACTGCAGGTGCAGGAGTGGAGGAGGCTTGTTCGCAGGCAGCATGGACAGGGGATTGGCTCGCATGCACAACCAGCGAAGACGTAGCAGTGACATCAGCAAGCACTGCTCCTCGACTCTGTTGTACTTCCCACAAAGTCGGGTGCTTGGCTGACATGTGCCTGATCATGCTGGTGGTGGTCAGGCTGCTAGTTTTGGTACCCCTGCTGATGCTGGCATGGCAGGTGTTGCAAATGGCCTTTTTTGAATCATCTGGATCCAACTTAAAAAACTGCCAGACTCGGGAAGACCTAACATTTGTACAGGCACCTTGTGTCGTCGTGTTGTTCCGGGGAACGGTTGCCTGACTTCTGCCTGGGGCCACCACCCTGCTTCTTACTGCCTGTTGTGATGCTACGCCTCCCTCCCCCTGTGCACTGCTGTCCTCGCTCTGCATATCCTCCTGCCAGGTTGGGTCAGTTACTGGATCATCCACCACGTCGTCTTCCTCTTCCGCACCCTGCTCCTCCTCCTGACTTCCTGACAATTGTGTCTCATCATCGTCCACCACTTGTTGAGACACGTTGCCAACTTCGTGAGAACGTGGCTGCTCAAATATTTGGCCATCTGTACAGACGATCTCCTCATGACCCACTTCAATATGAGCTGGCGAGAGGCCAGAATGTGTGAATGGAAACGTGAACAGCTCTTCCGAGTGTCCAAGTGTGGGATCATTAATGTCCGAGGAGGACGTGTACTCAGCCTGGTGGTATGAAGGAGGATCAGGTTCAGAAATGTGCGGTGCAGTATCACGGCTACTGACACTTGACCGTGTGGAAGACAGAGTGTTTGTGGTGGTGCCAATCTGACTGGAAGCATTATCTGCTATCCAACTAACAACCTGTTGACACTGGTCTTGGTTCAAGAGCGGTGTACTGCTGCGGTCCCCAAGAATTTGGGACAGGACGTGCGAGCGACTAGATGTGGCCCTTTGTTGTGGCGAAATTAGAGCTTGCCCACGACCTCGGCCTCTGCCTGCACCACCATCACGTCCACTTCCTTGTTCCTTGCCAATGCCCTTGCGCATTTTGCAATGCTGTGCACTGCTGACGTGTATATTCACTACTTGTGCGTTATATCAAAGTTTGTGGAAATTGCACACAAGTGCACCTGTACGCTGCCACCAACAGGCACACACGTGCGGTTTTAAAAACCAAGCACGGACGCAATAAGAACCTAACAGGTTTTTTTGGGGAGCGACAATTACAGACAAGTCAGACACTATCTGGACTGTTTTACACTGTGTACACCAGCCCCATATATGATGAAGGCTGGTATACGGTCACCACTAGGAATGGCTATATATACCCTGCCTGCCTGCCTGCCTGTATACTGGTACAATAGTCCTGACAAGGACTCTTCTGGTCACTAGCCTGTATTCAGACCTGGCTATACCCTGCCTGTATATAGCAACAATAGTCCTGAGAAGGACTCTGCTACTGTACTCCGACCTGGCTATACCCTGCCTGCCTGTATACAACTAGAATAGTCCTGAGAAGGACTTTTGGTCACACTGTTTGCAGCCCTGCAACTGAAAAAGCTATAAAGGGCCGCAAAGCTTTCCCTGAATCAGCGACACTCTCCCTGCACTGACTGTCTGGATAGCTGTGAGCAGAGCACAGCGCGCCGGCCGGTATAAAGGCTCGGTCACGCTGTGCAGGCCGGCCAATCACTGCAATTCCACAACTAACAGGGCTGTGGCATTGCAGTGGTCTGCCAGCCAATCCCTGCATGAGGGCTGGCTCTCAAAAGAGCGCCAACATGCAGAAATGAAGACCACGAGTACAGCACGAGTATCGCGAGATTACTCGGTCTCCGCCGAGCAGCCCGAGTACAGCGATACTCGTGCGAGTACCGAGTAGTTACAAGCATGCTCGCTCATCACTAATCTTTAATTGTAACACACTCAGGCCTAATGGTCCAAATGCTGAAGTTAAAATCAATAATGGACTATAGGTGCCGTTTGCCTTTAATTGACTCTCACTGAAATATTAGATTTTTCTGCTATAAGTGTAATAAGATTTTTTTTATTTTTTTTATATACAGTATAACTATGATATATTAACTATCTCTATTATTCATTTTTACACAATGCACTTCAATGAAGTTGACCCATCCAGAAATTGAGTACTGTTTATTAATGTAACACAAGAATTTAATGATTCTTCATTGCAGTTTTTGTAGCACCTCTGACTATATCAGGGTGCTACAGGGAACTGCATCTTGTACCTGGGGTGCAGAGCCTACCCCCCATGGTTCCAGGTTCCCATCAACAGTGTCACTGACATCCGCACTTCAAATCCCAACCACACCTCACACCAGGGCTGGACAGACACACCAGTGGGTTGGTCAAGTTGGAGCACGGCCGCCCATCTAGGGGTCAGGCAGACTGGTGGGAGGAAGAAAGTCAGTTGGGAGTCAGCTCTCAAAGTGAGAGGAAGTTGAGTGGTAGCCCTCAGAGAGTGAGGAGCAGGGAAGTTGGAGCTCCCAGGCAGGCGACAGGTTGGGCCACAGGCGGTGGTCCAGGACCACAGGAGTCGGGGACCGGTATTAGGAACACTGGACAGGAGTAAAACAGGCGCAGTCTAGGAGGACTGTTGGCACTAGAAAGCCCAGCCACCTTACTGGTACTGGGCACGGTGGGGTACAGGACCCTAGATTGGGGAAGAGATTCAAGATCCTTGGTAATTAACCTATGGAGGATAGTCTCTTTATGAACTTTCCCCAAGAGCTCAGAGATTGGAGGCATCAGCACAACGTGGGGGTTAGGGTTCTCCAAAAGACACAACCCACTAAAATCCCAAGTGCCAGCCACCAAGAGTACAGCTGCCATACACACAGGTAGCGGGGCCCTGAAAGCTTCAAGCCGAGGGGCCACAATGGTCAATCAATTTGTGCATGGAGGCAGGGCTCTGGACTTACCAAGTGACAGTGGTGGGAGCGGGACCTGGACGGGCTCCCCCCGTAGAGACTGCGGTGCCTAGAGACTTTGGTTTAACATCTGTGTGAGTGTCTGCTTATTCCACCTGATTCAGCACCACGACTACCGCAGTGAGTAATCTGACCCCTGCACCCTGCTTTCCAAGGCCAAGCCACCCGTTCACCAAATACCCCACAATCCGGGGCCTTCCCTACCTGCGGAGGGACTGACTCCTGGCTGCCCCATACCATCTGCCCCAGTACTCCCATCGGCAGCGGCGGTACTCCCCTTTACCGCAACCCGCAGGTGGCATCACGAACCTGCATCCCTTGTAAATATCCCCTTACATTTGAAGTGGCCGCAAGCCCCCGGGTCCGAAGACCCTCGAGCAACAGCAACCCCGGATCCGAGCAGTTCGACTGCTGCTGGGGTGGCACATTTTCATTTTGCAATAATTGTTTAAACCGTTAATGATGCACCATATTATTCTTCTTAAATAACATTGGGTCAGGTTAGAAATTTAGATTAACCTTTAAACTGGGATGGTTTTATATCACTCGCCCTTGAACCCCAGGAGTCAGGTTTTTTCCCAGTTGAGCATTAATACTGTTCGGAAACAGAATGAGATTCTATTACCAGCCTCGGGTGATGGATCATGTGACTATTTAATGGAGATTCAAGTGGTCACAAACCGATTGCACCTGAGATGAACTAACCAGGAGCTACTAGCAAGAAAAATGTCATTAACCCTTGCTGCACCAACAGAAAGCAAAACATCTTTAAAATTGCAGAGCAATATGATGCTCCGGTCCTTGAGTTTTAACAAGTCTCTCAAGCACAAGAGATACTTGTGACAGCTATCTGCTGAAGTACTAACATGCAGGTGCATTTATGTCCCTCAATAAAGATGGCGCTGGTCTATTGTGCAGGTGCGGTCTCTACAGAGACCATTCCCATTGGTCAATCAACTCATGCTAGCACAGACATGCACAATGTAACCCTATGGATGCAATTTTTGGCACTTATATTCTAAAACTATCCAATTATGGGTGACTCATTCCTCCTATTGAATTGTATGCTACACCTGTACTTTTATCACACTATTAAGGCCATAAAGCACTTTATACTGTATATGTTTTATGTATGCACTAAATGGTTCACTGGATCTGGGGATGAACATTTCACCACTTTATGTACAGTGCATTACTGCTCTTATTTACTTTGTACTGTGATTTGTATTAATGAGGTTGTAGTCACATAATTATTGAACACTTTATATACTTACTATTTATAATGGCGTACGTCTTGAAAAAGGTTGCTCATCAACTGAAACGTTGCCAGCCACATGGGCTAATAAAGTCCACACTGTTTGCACATTTTTTGCTGCCTTTCTTTTTTTCATTCTAATATTTACCTTTGGATATTGGTTATTTGGACGTCTTTGCACCTGCTGTGCATTTGTCTTGTGATGTTCCATTTTATCTCAGATAGATTAATTAAAAAAAAATGTTTCTGTTGAGTATTACTTCAGACCATATGTGAAATACTATATAGTGATCAGATAAGGATGAGAACCCGAGGGGAAATAACAGGTATCTTCATTACAGGAGGTCTGTCACCATGTTTTACAAAATAAACTGCATGTTGTACACACATATACAGTATTTGCAGCAGATTTTTTTGTAGGAAAAAATAGTGTTGGCATGAAAAACAATGCAAACAAATTCTGCATGTTTTTTATTTCTTTTTTTTGTCATTCATTTAAGTGGAAAAACACTGATAGAATTGAAATGATGCAGTTTTTAAAAAATACTTTGGCGATTCACATCCTCAAGACAAAAGTAAGCAGCATGTGCATGAGATTTCAGAAATATAATTTACTTTGCAGGTCCTGTAAACTTTGCATTGTTTTTGTGGCAAAAAAAAGCATGGGAAAAAAACGCAGCAAAAACGCAGTGTGTGAGCAAGGTTTTACATTTTGTGAAGAATTATTAGTCAAGTGAGTATTTTGCCATATCAACATATTTAGCACATCCATCTCCTATTGATTTGAGTGGGAGGTGGATGTGTAGTACCCGGTTGCTATCAGTTGATGGGGCAGCTCCGGAACAGGGTATTTCTGGCTCCCGCTGGTTATCGGACCCAAGTCATCAAACACTGATGACCTATACTAAGGATAAGCCATCAATGTAATAATATTGGACAACCCCTTTAACCGTAACATTGATGAATTGGGGGCCAGAGTATTTTATGTCTGACTATCCTGCACTGTTTTGACTGCCAAAAAACTGTCAATTATGAATATGTACAGTACAGACCAAAAGTTTGGACACACCTCCTCATTCAAAGAGTTTTCTTTATTTTCATGACTCTAAAAATTGTAGATTCACATTGAAGGCATCACAACTATGAATTAAAACATGTGAAATGAAATACTTAAAAAAGTGTGAAACAACTGAAAATATGTCTTATATTCTAGGTTCTTCAAAGTAGCCACCTGTTGCTTTGATTACTATTTTGCACACTCTTGGCATTCTTTTGATGAGCTTCTAGAGGTAGTCACCAAAAATGGTCTTCCAACAGTCTTGAAGCAGTTCCCAGAGATGCTTAGCACTTGTTGGCCCTTTTGCCTTCACTCTGCGGTCCAGCTCACCCCAAACATCTCGATTGGGTTCAGGTCTGGTGACTGTGGAGGCCAGGTCATCTGGCGTAGCACCCCATCACTCTCCTTCTTAGTCAAATAGCCCTTACACAGCCTGGAGGTGTGCTTGGGGTTAATGTCCTGTTGAAAAATAAATGATGGTCCAACTAAACGCAAACCAGATGGAATAGCATGCCTCTGCAAGATGCTGTGGTAGCCATGCTGGCTCTGTATGCCTTCAATTTTGAATAAATCCCCAACAGTGTCAGCACCAAAGCACCCCCACACCATCACACCTCCTCCTCCATGCTTCACGGTGGGAACCAGCTATGTACATAGTTACATAGTTACATAGTTACTAAGGTTGAAAAAAGACCTAGGTCCATCTAGTTCAACCTTCCTCCACCAGTTCAGAGTAGAGTCCATCCGTTCAGCTTTTCTACAAAGCACTGTGGTTGGATCCTAAGATCTCAAATTTGGACTCATCAGACCAAAGCACAGATTTCCACTGGTCTAATGTCCATTCCTTGTGTTCTTTAGCCCAAACAAGTCTCTTCTGCTTGTTGCCTGTCCTTAGCAGTGGTTTCCTAGCAGCTATTTTACCATGAAGGCCTGCTGCACAAAGCCTCCTCTTAAGTTGTTCTAGAGATTAGAAGGTGTGTCCAAACTTTTGGTCTGTACTGTATGTCTCTTCCCTATACCACTATCTATATTTGTATGTTTTGTGAATTTCGTCTTCATTCGATACATAATTTTTGACTCAATACCCTACATGTACAATCATTTGCGGCTTCCAGTTTGCCATTTTTGTCCTCATCCAATATAGTCATTTAATAGACTTTCATATACGCCAAAACATTTTTTTACATCTTGGTTTGGCATTTTTGGTTAAGTTAAGATTTCCTGTGAGTGGTTACAGAAATGTATTTTTCCACTTTCACACACAGCACACTGTTCTGAATTATGAAACATTTATTAAATCTACTTAGGTTGATATCAGCCTGTTTGCAGAAAATTTAGCTCCATAAGAGTCACAAATATTACCATCAGAATATTAGTGTAACAAGATAGAGAAAGAATTACACCAGGACACATTATAGATATTACTCCACCATTGCATTCTTCAGTTACTTATTTAAAACCTAAATCTAAAATGACAATGAGCTTTTCTCAATATAATTATATGTATGACCTATGTCCAATTAATCAATGTTTATTCTTAAAGAAAACCAATGTAGATAGGAGCAAATTTGCTTTTTTTTTCCTGACAGTTAGCCACTAAAGAAATTAAAGAATAATAAAAACAGTAAAATTAACCCGAGTGATAATGGGAGAAATGTTGTCCAGGATAGGGAAGACTATGTCTCTATGACAAAATGACTGCATATATACCCCTACAAACTAAAAAATAGCCAATACAAAATATATGATCATGAAAGTTTATTAATGAATAATTAAAAAAACAAGATAAAAAGCAATGAAGGTAGTGCGATATGCACCACAAAACGGCACAGCAAGGGACAATAAGCAAAATATCTCAAAAACAGTACTATGTACTCAAATAAATGAATCAATATGTAATATCAGGGCAAGTATATAATATTATGCAAAAAGGAGTACAAACATCAATAAAAAACAATGGTTACAATATATGATATATAGAGTAGAAATAGTACACACCAAACAAATACCCGTATATCAACAATAATAAAGTGACAATTGCACAAACTACAAAAGGTGACGTATGCACAAAATACAAAAATTACACTTATAATAATAAATAGCCTTAAGCCTGCTTTATATGTTACGATTTCGTATACGATATCGTATGCGATCGTAACCGCCCCCATCGTATGTGCGGCACGTTCAATTTGTTGAATGTGCCGCACAGACGATTCACCCCCGTCACACTTACTTACCCGCCCATACGGCCTTGATGTGGGCGGCGAACGTCCACTTCCTGGAGTGGGAGGGACGTTCGGCGTCACAGCGACGTTACGCGGCAGCCGGCCAATAGAAGAGAAGGGGCGGAGATGAGCGGGACGTAAACATCCCGCCCACCTCCTTCCTACCGCATTGTCGGCGGGAGACGCGGACGGAGGTAAGCTGTCGTTCAATGTTCCCGGGGTGTCACACACTGCGATGTGTGCTGCCTCGGGAACATTGCACAACCTCACGTTCATTTTTTGAGGAATGAACGACGTGCATGCGATGAACGGATTTTCGTTCAATCGCAATTGCACGGGGGTTTTACACACTAAAATCATACTTCCGATGCCGGATGTGCGTCACTTACGACGTGACCCCGCCGACACATCGTAAGATTTTTATTGTAGCGTGTAAAGCGGGCTTTAGTATATGAGTATTGATCTCAATATAAAATGGTTATATTGTATAGAATATAATTGTATAAAAAATTTGCCCCAAAATTGGTCATATATAAAGATTAAGTAAAGTGCAAGTTTAGATAAAGTGCAAATATAGGGAGATGTCAATATTAACAATAAAGTGCAAAATGATGGACAAAAACAGTCAAATGTAGATGTCAATATTAGAAATAAAGTGCAAAATAATGATGGACAAAAATACCTAAAAATATGTAGCTTACTGGATATTTGATGTTTACAATATAACATATATCCATTTTATATTGGGATCAATACTCTTATACTAAGGCTATTTATTATTATAAGTGCAATTTTTGTATTTTGTGCATACGTCACCTTTTGTAGTTTGTGCAACTGTCACTTTATTATCGTTATTATACTGGTATTTGTTTGGTGTGTACTTTTTCTGCTCTATATCTCATATATTGTAACCATTGTTTTTTTTATGTTGTTTGTACTCCTTTTTGCATAGTATTATATACTTGCCCTGATATTATATATTAATTAATTTATTGGAGTACATAGTACTTTTTTTGAGATATTTTGTTTATTGTCCCTTGCCGTCATTGCTTTTTATCTTGTTTATTAATTATTCATTAATAAACTTTCATTATTACATATTTTGTATTGGCTATTTTTTGGTTTATAGGGGTATATATGTTATTTATTATAGCCTTTTCCATTTAACTGTATGGAGAATGTAGTGGTGCATTGATACCATTGGACACTACATTTTATATCACCTCGTGTGACAAAATTTTGGTGTGGATTGACAAAACGACTACATACTGAATAATAAGAACACTTATACTGTGCTTAGTATTAAAAGGAACCTGTCAGGTGCAATATGCACCCAGAAAGATGAGCAGTTCTGGGTGCATATTGCTAATCCCTGCCTAACCGTCCCTGTACACACTAGCATAGATAAAGAGACCTTTAGAGAAAGTATTTCTAAAGTTCCTTTATGATATGCTAATGAGCACAGGGAGTAGTCATAAGGTTGTTACTTTCCTTGGCTAGTTGGCCCCTGTGGGCGTGCTAACATGCTAATGAATGCGCATCGTCAGAGGCATGGTTAATCTCACTACTCTCTGCTGCCACCACGCCCAACGCTGGATTTCGGCTCAGTGCGTATGATCTCCAGACTTCCAGTCATGCGTACTATGAAGTCGGGTGTAAGCATCTCTGCTTCAAGCTGATGTAGTGTGCGTACCGGAAGATAGGGGATGTTCTGATCATGCACACTGAGCTGAAAACCAGCAATGGCAGCAGAGGTGACTGCGACCATCCTCTGACACTTTGCATTCATTACCATGTTAGCACGCCCACAGGGCCGTACTAACATGCTAAAACGTCCGACTAGCCAAGGGAAGTAATGCCCTTGCCAAGAGTTGCTGGCCTCATTAGCATATCATAAAGGATCTTTAGATATACGTTTTCTAAAGATGCCTTTATTTATGCTATTAGATACAGGGACGGTCAGGCAGGGATCAGAAATATTCACCCAGAATTGCTTGTGGCTCTGGGTGCATATTGCACCTGACAGGTTCCCTTTAATCTCATCACTAAGTACATTAGAGAGCTAAAAATATTCTTGGACAGAGGAAAAGATGATGGTTTAATCTCTGAGGATGAGCACAAATTTATGTATAATAATGTTATTAAATTGACAACATTCTGCTTTCTGACTTTAAAACCATGTGCCCTACCCCTAGAAGGCTAATAGTTTAATGCTATGATGATTTAAATGGAATCTGTCACCCTTTTGCGTTTTTTTTTAGTTATTAATAAAGAGATACAGGTGGCATAAAGGTGAAATTAGCCAGACTTCTATGCCTCATGAATGATGGCAAAAATCCTTTTTTATATCTTCTATCTTCTGGGCTATGGGGTGTGTGCTGCCTGGAAGATAAGCCTACCTGTGATGCTGATTAGTGAACACACATTCTTTTAACATGTCCCTTTTGTCACATTATTTTCAGGGGTACCATCATTTTTGTGCAATACTTTATGGGAGATTTTCATTCTTGTAGCATGTTATTTAATTCCCCCCTTTTTTCATGCACATTTATAAATCATTATCTTAACTGAATGTCAGTGGTTTTTCTGTGTTACACACATACGTGAAATGAAGCAGTGATTGGAAGGGTTGTTTTTTGGCAGACATCCCCTTCATTGTTCTATTTTCTCACAAAATGTTTTTTAAAAAAATGTCTTTTAAAAATAATGCTTTCAATAAAATAATTTGATTTTATCCTTTGCTATCTACTCTGGTTACTTCATTGGTTTGCCTGGAAGATAAGCCTACCTGTGATGCTGATTAGTGAACACACATTCATTTAACATGTCCCTTTTGTCACATTATTTTCAGGGGTACCATCATTTTTGTCCAGTCCTGTTTCATGAGTTTTATTTTATTTTTTAAATTCTGTGGAAGCGAAAAGCAATGTCTGACTTTTATTTGTTCATTTTCATAGATTTTTTATTTATTATTACTTTTGCCAAATTCAAGTTATTTCTGTGACCATTGTGGGTTTTTCTTTCATTAAACGAGGGAAACCAACAATTTTGACCACGTGTGTAGTATCACTTAATCGCAATATTAAATATGAAGAGCTGTTTTTTTCTTGGATACAAAGAACACTTCTCTTTATCTACTGTTATGTGTTGTCACTGTTTCAATTTACCTTGGTGTCTAATACTTTTGATGCCACTATTTACCTGCAATTGAAAGGTACCACCATGGGCACTATTTGTGCACCTACTTTCGCAAAAGTCTTTTTGGGGTAGTGGGATGACCAAATTGTTTTTATGGTTTTTATTTTTTTATAATAACCACATTTTATCTTGAGGCGGTTTAGAGATGATATTTTAATGTTTTTGGAGGGGAGCTTACAGTTCTTTAATGACTTTGTCCACTGGCTGAATCAGGGCAATATTAGTATGAGGTATAGTCATCAGGTACAGACGCAGAAAATGTATTTTTCGGCTCTAAAAATATCAGTGGATTCTCATAATTGTCTCCATATGAATATGAACTGACAGATTCCTCTATTGGAATAGCTAGCACCCTTCATCTTTGATGACATGCCTTCCTACTAGTCAATTCCTTAGAAATTCTAAACAATTTAATTTCATAGGAGTGTGATAAGTTATTGGGGAGATTCACAGAATGTTGCTATCCACTCAACTATTAAGCCATTAAGGCAATCTTTTTTTAAGGACTAGAGCATGGTGCTTGTTCTTAAAAGGGCAGTTGACACCACAAAGATTATATGCATTGGCAGATATGATAGTCATGTTACTGAAGGTTCTTAGTAGATATGGGCCCATAATAGCAGCAGAGAAATTCTGTAACAACTGGTCTTACAAAAAGAAACAGAATCCCTCTAATTCTAATTTACAGGTAGTCAATTTGTCTGAAATCGAGTTAACTCCAGCACAAACTGAGGTTTTAAGCCTTCGTCTGACATTTGCACCAGCAGCTGGTTTCGATTTTTTCTCCACAGTGAAGGATCTTCACTTATTTGCCCGTAAACTTGTACTTAAGAAACTTCATGAGAGATCAGGTGATGAAATATGTTGGAGTACACAAGAAAAAGAAGCCCTGGATATTCTTGAAGAGTTATGTGATGAATCTGATCCATCGTCACAGCGAGGTAAATTTATTTAAAAAAATTTCCGCCCCTTAAATTGTTCCCTAACATTGAATTCTTTGTTCAACTTGTTACTAGGGAGCTGGAACAAATTTCTGCTTCAAGAATAGGGGATAACCTTTCTATTAAACAGAGACAGGACCTTAATGAACTGAAACACCTTAAAAATGTTGTCATTAAACCATCAGCCAAAGGTGGGAACATTGTTTTGTGGCCCACTCATTTATATGAGAAAGAGGCGTTCAGCCAATTAAGGGATAGCAAGTGCTATCGGAGACTAACATTTAATCCCACTTCTTCCTTTCAGATGGAATTGTATGGAATTTTGGATACTGCCTTCCAAAATGGTGTGATAGATAAAGAAACCAAAGAAGGTCTTTTGCTGAACTCTCCACGTACTGCGTGTTTGTACTTACTACCTAAAACTCATAAGAACCTACGTATGCCACCCCGTCGGCCAATTGTCTTGGGGAATGGTAGCATGTGCGAAACCGTGGGTAAGTTTCTTGATTTCCACCTGAAACCGTTGGTAGAATCATTACCTTCATTTTTGAAGGATACTAATGATTTTTTAAACAAAGTATCTAATATTCATTTGGAGGATGATATGTGGCTGGTTGCACTTGATGTAGAGTCACTATATACATCGATCCGCCATGAGGATGGCATTGTAGCTGTTCAGTTTTTTCTTGGAACCATCTTTTAGGGAATTTCTGATTTCCTTACTTGATTTTTCCCTTAAGCACAATTTTTTTCTGTTTAAGGATGTCCCCTACCTGCAGCTCCAGGGCACAGCCATGGGGGCGTCTTTTGCGCCCTCATATGCTAATTTGTTCCTGGGGCTGTGGGAAAGGGAGATCTTCCAATCACATCCGCTACCAGGGACAGAATATGTGTTAATGTGGACAAGATACATTGATGATGTATTTATGATTTGGTAAGGTAATGAGGAGGATTTATTGATGTTCACAGGACAACTGAATGACAATCAAATTAATGTGAAAATGACTTCCCATCATGACCAATTTACTATCGACTTCTTGGACGTTCGCCTGAAAAAGGATAATGAGGGCATGCTTCAGACAGAGGTATTTAGGAAAATTACAGCAGTAAATTCCCTCTTACATGCGAACTCATCCCATCCACAGGCTTTAATACAAAGTATTCCAACAGGTCAATTTCTCAGAACACGCCGGATATGTTCATCAAAGACTACATTTTTAAAACAAGCTGAAGACTTATCTAGATCTATCAAGAGGGGATACCAGCATGCAATAAAGAGCAACAGAGATGAGCTGCTTTGCCCTAGACGTTGAGAGAGTCTGTGGAGACACGGGGCTCAGTGGGTGCACTCGTCCACTAGCCCAGCCGCCTTTAGAAAGACAGCATGGCCCAGGGCTCATCCCAACTGAACGCACAACCTCCTTAACCGTGGGCGGAACACTACTCAGACAACACAGGGTGAGGGAATTACAATATTAAGACTTTATTGGATCCCCAAAATATTAACGGCACATAACACATAACCAGCAAAACACACAAATGTAACAGGCAACAGAGTCTCACCCTTCCGCTGGCTCACCAGGGATTTAGAATGTCCATGCCTCAGAGCTTCCAGGGCTATTTACTCACATTCCAGCAGCACCACGCTTTCGGCGGGCACCCACCGAGAATAGAATAATGCCAGATTTAGGAAGCTGGCTGAAATCTGCAAAGTCTGTACCAGGTGACTGGATTGTCCAACCTGGGTTTCCTCCTTAAGTAGTCTCTGGTTTGATGATATAATCTTGGCAGCCGGAGTTTTAATCCCTAGACTGTGGATATGGTCTCCAATCGGAATCGGAGTCCCTAGATTGAAGCCACAAGGTATCCTGATCCTCTAGCCAGCTCCTAAGAGCTTAGACTGGATCATGCACATCCATCAACAACCGGTGACTTAAGGAAGTCCCCTTTTTATAGCCTGCGCCTTCCCTATGGATATACTGTGCCCTTATGGGATTGGTTGTACAAGGTTGCTTCTCTTATTGGATGAATTTCAAGCTGCATAGATAATGTTCATTTAAATGATGTGGATAGAAAGACTGAGGATATCTACATGGAGTCTGCAAGTCACAGACTAGACAATGGCTACTAAGGTAATTTACATTAGACTAGCAATACACAACTACATTACAATGGACGCTCAGAGGGTCTGGTAGAAACAATAGTTTAGCAAACATGAGTTAGCACACAGAAGAACAATACGTCTGGCTGAATTTTAAGAAATGTAACCCTTGCTAAGCATTGACAGAGTCCAGGTCATCACAGTCTACACAGCAGGTAAGATTCATTTCTACCTATAGTTGTAGATGGAAGGAGGTGGCAGAAGCTCTTCAAAAATTTTGGCCTATTATTCGGGCAGACAGTACCCTGAATGTACCATGAATAGACCGAATATCACCTACAGGAGGTCTAACAACCTAAGGGATCTACTGACACATAGCAATTATGAGGGACCTAAATCATCAGTGATCTTTGGATCCAAGGGACCCAAATGGGGTTTTTATCCCTGTGGTACATGCATTGCATGTCCTAACATGGTAAGGAACGCTCACTTTACATCTGCAAGTGGATTGCGAGAATTCAGGATCACCAGACATATCACATGTAACACCACTCATGTGGTGTACTGTGCTTATTGTCCCTGTAAGAAGATGTACATAGGATTGACTTTCGACCCCTCAAAGTACGAACACGGGAACATGTTAGGGACATCAATCACGTTATTGATGTCGATGACCCTTCCATCTTGAAACCTTTGGTGAAACATTTTAAATTGGCACATGCCTGTAATGGCAGTCTCCTGCGAGCATTTGGTATTGATTGCATCTCCCAAGACCGACGTGGAGGGGATATGAAGAAAAAGCTTTCACAATTAGAGACGAGGTGGATCATGACAATTGATAGCATCCGACCAAACGGCCTTAATGAAGTACTCAGTTTTGCGGCATTTTTGTAAATACCACTAATTTAATAGGGTGTCGTTTTTTTAACTTTTTATTCTGTTTTTAATAAATACATTTTTTAAAAAAAAAAAAAAAAATATATATTTTTGTTGATTATATAGTTTTTCTTTGTTTTGTTTTTAATTCTCACCTTTTTTCCATACAGATATTGCCCTGGAGGAATAACTTTTTTAGGAAGAACTTATCACATATGGAGGAATTGCATGTGTATGGTGGAATGAGTGTATGTGTTGTAAGGCATGTATATATATATGTGTGTGTGTATATGCGTGCTCATTAGCGTGTGTATGTGTGTGCATGTTCGTGTGCATGTGTGCACATATGCGTGTGTATGTATATACATATGTGTGTTGTGTGTGTGTGTGTTTGACATCCCCCCCCTTGTGCACATTCACAATATATTCTTTTATATATATATATATATTCCTTTTTATATCTCATATGAATTCCTTATAAATTAGTTTTTTAAATTTTAGGAATGATATAGTAGTTTTTTTCACCACTCATATAACCTATATAATTCTTTCTATGTCTAATTTTGTGTGTACATGTATGTGGGTGTATGCACATGTGTGTATGTGTCAGTTTATGTGTGTTATGCACTCTCGTGTTTGCACATGTATGTATGTATGTATATGATCACAGTATACTCTTGCATTGTTCTTATATTTCTTTTATGGTATAATGAATTCACATGTAGAATTATTATGACTTTGTATCTTTCACCTTGCTTATTATCCATACATTTTTCTTTTCTTATTTATACCCTTTCACATTCACTTCACTTATTCACATTATTATGATTATATTGGATACTGAATATATGTATATATTTATATACTCTTGTTTTTATGACTCACACTATCTTCACACATCCACTATTGATTGTCCTCCTCCTATGTGACTCATTTATATATTGTATATTGTTCCCCTGCTTGTATTATTTGAATACAAGACACTGTGTGGCCTGCATTCCTGTGTCTCTCCCCTTTGGAGTGGGGCAGCGATTCATGCTGCACACTCTTCCTCCGGTGGTGTGTGCTCTGCCTGCTACTCACGTGACCGTTACCATGCCGACGCGTCCTGCGCTTGCTTCCCTCCCCTCTGTATTCAGAGCGGGCGGAAGTGACATCGGACGCCGAGGCATGTGCTTCCGGTGCGGGGTCGCAGACACGAGAGCCGACGCTACTGCCTGGGTGAGTACTATAAGAACTCCTGCATACACACCCCTTGTTACCCTCACGAAGAAGCCCTAGGCGAAACGTCCGTCAGGGTATTTGTCCTTTCCATCCGCTTCCAGTATGGTATTTGGCAGTCAGGCATCTGTCCTTATTTGACTGCTTGTGTATCCTGCTTTCTCTTTTTTGTGCTCATCCCTGGCTGGTATTTTTTCCATGCATTTTTCTATCCAGTACCTCTTTTTGGACAGGATTATCTTTTTATGAATTGTGTTATCACTACCCTCTTATTTATATCCCCTCCGGGCATTCTTATCTTTGTTTATGTGGGCAAGTGAACGCTAATCCTTATTTTCTACATAATTTCTGTCCATAAGAAAGCCATTTTGGCAATGAACTTCATAATATGTACTAGTTTGTGAATTTTGCTATATCTATGGGAGAGTGCAATATTAATTTATTTATTTGTCATTCTGAGGCTCTCTAAACCACTGTCTGTTCCTTCTTCCTGGGGCTGTGCAATAATTTTCCCTGGGATTGTGCAATACTTTATGGGAGATTTTCATTCTTGTAGCATGTTATTTAATTCCCCCCTTTTTTCATGCACATTTATAAATCATTATCTTAACTGAATGTCAGTGGTTTTTCTGTGTTACACACATACGTGAAATGAAGCAGTGATTGGAAGGGTTGTTTTTTGGCAGACATCCCCTTCATTGTTCTATTTTCTCACAAAATGTTTTTTAAAAAAATGTCTTTTAAAAATAATGCTTTCAATAAAATAATTTGATTTTATCCTTTGCTATCTACTCTGGTTACTTCATTGGTTTGCCTGGAAGATAAGCCTACCTGTGATGCTGATTAGTGAACACACATTCATTTAACATGTCCCTTTTGTCACATTATTTTCAGGGGTACCATCATTTTTGTCCAGTCCTGTTTCATGAGTTTTATTTTATTTTTTAAATTCTGTGGAAGCGAAAAGCAATGTCTGACTTTTATTTGTTCATTTTCATAGATTTTTTATTTATTATTACTTTTGCCAAATTCAAGTTATTTCTGTGACCATTGTGGGGTTTTCTTTCATTATACGAGGGATACCAACAATTTTGACCACGTGTGTAGTATCACTTAATCGCAATATTAAATATGAAGAGCTGTTTTTTTCTTGGATACAAAGAACACTTCTCTTTATCTACTGTTATGTTTTGTCACTGTTTCAATTTACCTTGGTGTCTAATACTTTTGATGCCACTATTTACCTGCAATTGAAAGGTACCACCATGGGCACTATTTGTGCACCTACTTTCGCAAAACTCTTTTTGGGGTAGTGGGATGACCAAATTGTTTTCATGGTTTTTATTTTTTTTATAATAACCACATTTTATCTTGAGGCGGTTTAGAGATGATATTTTAATGTTTTTGGAGGGGAGCTTACAGTTCTTTAATGACTTTGTCCACTGGCTGAATCAGGGCAATATTAGTATGAGGTATAGTCATCAGGTACAGACGCAGAAAATGTATTTTTTGGCTCTAAAAATATCAGTGGATTCTCATAATTGTCTCCATATGAATATGAACTGACAGATTCCTCTATTGGAATAGCTAGCACCCTTCATCTTTGAACACATGCCTTCCTACTAGTCAATTCCTTAGAAATTCTAAACAATTTAATTTCATAGAAGTGTGATAAGTTATTGGGGAGATTCACAGAATGTTGCTATCCACTCAACTATTAAGCCATTAAGGCAATCTTTTTTTAAGGACTAGAGCATGGTGCTTGATCTTAAAAGGGCAGTTGACACCACAAAGATTATATGCATTGGCAGATATGATAGTCATGTTACTGAAGGTTCTTAGTAGATATTGGCCCATAATAATAATAATAAATTCTGCCATCACAACCAAGCATAGCTTATCACAGAAATAGAAATCTTTGCATGCTCAACCTTTTGTCACGGGTGTGTCATGGGTGACAGAAAGTCCTGTGGTGTCACAGCATTTGGGTATGCAAACTGCTCCCTGACCTTTTATTTTTTCTGTTTGGTTTTCATTCCTTTCCATTTAGGACCCTGCGGATTTCCTCGGCCTGTCACCTGTTGTTCATCAGTACTTCCCTTCTCTTTATATACCTTCACTTCCTATTACTCGGTGCTGGAGATATTTCATATATATTTTTCAAGTCTTCAGTGCTAGCAATTGATTTGCCTACATCTGGAGAATCTTGGTGGTTGTTGCAGTTTCTCTCCCTGAGTCAACTGGAGATAAGTTGTTTCTTGCTTTTCCTTGTTTGTTATCCCTGTGTGTCCTTTAGCACCTAGTGGGGTTGACAAAGAGCTCATCCCATCTGCTCCCTACCTAAGGCCCATTTGAGGAGTAGCCTAGTGTCAGGTATCCGGCTCAGCGCATAGCTGCGGAACCTATCTAGGGCGGTCAGGGAAGCCAATGTTTGGTCAGGGGTCACCATCTCCCCCTTCCCTAGACACAATGTTTCCTTTCCCTTTCACTGTTCGCTTGATACTTCCCCGTAGCTAGCATGACACCTTTACTGCATTCATTGTTTGTGGGATAGCAGGAGAAAGCCAAGCACTGTACTGTGTTTGTTCTGGCAGTACCAAAGACAATTAAAGTACGGGTGGTCGATTATATGAACCAACACTTCATTCAGGATGAGGATGCAGAACCCTGATTTCTGAATTGCTGTGGATCCCATTGGTCTGACCCCAGTGATCAGCAAATCATTCCCTTTACTATGGATAGGGGATAATTTGTTTGAAGAAGTCCCTTTACACCTTAGATGCACAAAGACTTTCTAGAGAACAACTGAAAGAAATTAGCTACATCACAGAAATGTCTACGTAGACCAGGCTTCATTTTTATATTTCTATGGTAGGAGTAATAACTAAGGAATGTCAAAACAGACAGGTCTAGGTAATGATTATTGAGCCTCAAGAATGATTATATTGACAGTACAAGAGTTTGATATATTACGCAAGTCCTGAAGTTAGTCAGCATTATGACCTTGCATTCAAGAGAGGAATAAGGCTATGTGCGCACGTTGCGTACAGTCACTGCAGAAATTTCTGCAGCGATCTGAAGAGCACATGTGCGCTTTAAATCACTGCAGAAATGTCCGTAGTGAGCGCCGATTCCATGCGCTCTGCCTGCAGCTCCTCCCATAGACAGAGCAGGAGCTGCCGGCAAAGCGCACGGAAGAAGTGACATGTCACTTCTTTTTACGCAGCGCTTCGGCAGTAGCCGAAGCGCTGCGCTCTAAAGCGCCACGTGCGCACGGCCCCTGCACAATCTCCATAGACTGTGCAGGGGACGCAGGACGCATGCATGTATTACCGCAAGGTGCGCACATAGCCTAAGCCTGAAAATAAGAAAGGTAAGTGTCATCAGATGTTATCTATTGCATAATCTCATTATCAGGCTTCCTCCACCAAACTTGACAGTTCCTTCAATTTATCGATCTGTTAGCACCTTTTCTCCTTGTTTCTTCCAGACTCTTTTGCGCCCATCAGAGCTTTGTCTATTGACTTTCATCCCATCACTGCAAATCACCTGTTTCCAATTTTCTACTGTCAACTTTTCATACTTTTTTTGAAAATTCGATCCAACGTTACCTTTAATGATGTTGAAGTTGAGGCTTCTTCACTTTATTTGTGCCTCTATTCCAGATTTGTGTAATGTGCATCACACAGTGCTTGCATGGACGTCAGTGATCTCACTATTACAAAGCATATGAGCCCCTGCTACTGTCGTGTTTGTCACGCCAAAACTGATAGACCTTGTGATGAGCTGAATTGTTGACTTCAACATTTTTCCTGGACATCCACCTCTTGGCTTTTGATTGCATGGATGGACTTCATTTCATATTCTTCCGACTGTCATGGCACTCACTTGATGCAGTTTGGCAACTTTCTTAGCCGAGAGACCGCTATCGATAAGCTGGATGATGCTGTTTCTCTTTTCTTAGGAAATTTTCTTCATGGATGCTCCACAATTCGAACCAGTGATGTTTCGCTTGTGAATTAACCAAATAACACACTGAGCTATTAGGAAATGTGAGAACAGGTTGCAATTTGTAATATACAGGAAGAAAAACATTTTTCCAAGACCAGGATTAAAACAGTAATAATTCAGTAAGATGACAATAATCTGCATAACTAATCATTTATGTATGAGATATCCAAGATGATAGTCTATAAAATGATGAAGAAAAAACAAGATAGCCAGCACTAAATGTGCACTACTGCACTAAAAATTCCAAACTGTACTTATTACTAAAATTTGAGATTTTTGGCAAAAAAATTGCAATGTCTTGAGCTACCCCGCCACATCACAGCAAATCTCTTTGGGGCAGTCCTACTCTAAATTATTTTATATAAAAGAGATTTTCCGTGACGTGGCAGGGTAGCTCAAGAAATTGCAATTTTTTTAATTTTAATAATTAGTACAGTTTGGAATTTTTAGTGCTGTAGTGCACATTTAGTACTGGCTTTCTTGTTTTTTCTTCATTGAATTGGTCAGTGGCTGACCCCCACCTTGCCGTGCACCCCAATTTGGATTGTATTCCACCTGTCTTGATTTTGGCAATTGGTGGCTGTTCACATTCAGTCATTAGGCCCTGTCTACAGGCTATTTAGTTCAAGCAGCATTTTCTTGGGCCTGTCCCGCCCACAGCCATGACTCAGTCATGGGTACAAGATTGAAAAACACCAAGTAACTGCTGCTAAGAACAGTTCTACTTTTTCACATGTAAGGCCGTATGGCACATTTTATATAAAAATATTTTAGAGTAGGACTGCCCCAAAGAGATTTGCCGTGACATGGCAGGGTAGTTCAAGAAATTGCAATTTTTTGCCAAATATCACACATTTTAATAAGTACAGTTTAGAATTTTTAGTGCTGAAGTGCACATTTTAGTGCTGGCTTTCTTGTTTTTTTTTCTATAAAATGATGAAGACTGAAAGTTCAAGACATTGTTACACTATTGCATAGGAAAAATGAAAATGGCATAGAATAACAATTCAGATGAACTATAGAAATATTAAATAAAAACATGTAAGTATCACAGATGAAAAATATATATAAAAAAATGAATACAGGTATACAATACATGGTTACCATATATAATCATATATCTAATGAAGGGGACATAATAATTAGAAAAAATAATTGAATGAAATCTGTTCATTAAGGCAACTTGGTGAGATTGTATTTAGTCTAAAAATCCATTTGGACTCTATCTGAGCAAGCTGTCTTTTGATATTACCACTTCTGGAGCTCAAGATGACTTGGTTGATGCCTTTTGCTTTTATTAATGATTTAATACAATTGGGATCAATTTAAACTATTTTAGTAAAGTTTTGAGTGATTCAAGATCCACGGCAGAATGTGCCTCCCTAATGTGAAGAACATGTTCCCTAACCCTTCAGTTCAACTCTCTGGATATGAGCCCAATATATTTTAGGTTACATGAACAAGTGGCACAGTAAATCACCACTGTGGTTCTACAAGTTCTGGTGTGCAAAATCATGTATATTTTTTTGTAATTTTGTATTAAAAAATGACGTCCTTTTTTCAACATTAGGGAAAGCCCCATATGAACCACATGAGTGACAGCCTCAGAAAGGACCCTTGGAATCAAGAAAGCTAATGAGATTCATTTTTTTATTGCTGTAATTAATGACTGTGTATGCACAAATCAAGGCAGTTCTGAGGATGTCTATAAGTAATAGATAGTTTGGAAGGTAAATACTTTTACTTAAAATGTGATCGAGTTGTAATACCTGGCAATGTGTGCAAAGGGCCTTATAGACTTTCCTCCATCTTCAGTTGAGGTTCCCATGGTCTTCCACTTGTGACTGCAAATAAACTGAGTGACGTTACCGCTCATCACTTCAACTAAGTCATTCTCTGCCTGAAGTTTACAGTGAATGGTCATGTTCTACGCCCGCACTGTCACTTCAGATGAAGAAGACCTGGAATCGTCATGGGACCTCGTGTGGGTTATGTCGGACCTGGGTATTTTGGAGGTTAATAAAGGGGTGAAAGAGGGTTTTTTTTGTATTTTATTTCAAATAAAGGATACTTTTTTTGGTGTTTGTGTTTATTTCTTTTCACTTACAGATTAGTAATGGGGGGGGTCTCATAGATGCCTCCAATTACTAACCAAGGATTTAGTGGCAATTGTGAGCTGTTATTAACCCCTTATTTACCTGATTGCCACCGCACCAGGTCAATCGAGATGAGCTGAGTAAAGTTCCGGGATTGTCACATTGTATGGATGCAATAATCCTTGGTGGCTGCAGGCTGCTATTTTTAAGCTGGAGGCCCAATAAGCATGGGTCATCCAAGCCTGAAAAGACCAGCACCCAGCTGTCAGCTTTATCATGACTGGGTATCAAAATTGGGGGGGAGGGGGGACGCATGCCGTTTTTTAAAAATTATTTATTTAAATAATTTTAAAAATCAGAATGCGGTCCCTCTTATTTTGATATAAAGTTAAGACCCTTAACACCATGATGTCAGTGTGTAACTCTTTTCCCTCCCTCTTTGTCCATTTAAACTCTGTCTGTTGTACAGCTATTTTTTTAATTTTATTATTTTTTTTTTTTTATAACTGAATGTTTTATTAAGTTTTCAGAACAGATACAAAAAAAAATACATGGATGCATGGATATGTCTCACAAGCTTGTTAATAACTGTAAACCAGAAATCAGTATCCATATTACCCACTAATACACTGAAAACAGGGAATATGACAAGACGAACAATACAATACTAGACAGGGAAACATAAGGGAGGGGGGATGGATTGGGGAGGGTGAGCATATCAGGCTTTCATCAAGGCCGTACTTCACTGTTATTCTTTGTTGGCCCAATAAGTATCCCAAAGTGACCAAACACTCTCAAAAAGATCTACTGTGTTATTTGACAGGGCAGATAAATACTCCATCCTTCTCACATCTTGGATCCGAGATTGGAGATCTGTAAGTGAGGGTGGATGGGCCAACCTCCAGTTACGGGCAATTAGACATCTAGCTGCTGTGGTCATGTGTAATAGTAACCGCTTCACTCTTTTCCCCAGCTGAGCAAGTGGTATATTTAATAAATAGAATTTAGGATCCAGGGGAATCCGAAGGTTAGTTACTTTATAAATAAGAGATTGCACCAACCTCCAGAAACACTGGATATTGGGGCATACCCAGAATATGTGCGGTATGTCTCCTCCTGTGGCTCCACACCTCAAACAATTGTCAGGTATAGCTGGGTTTAGTTTATGTAGTAGTGATGGGGTGTGATACCAATACATAAGTAATTTATACTGATTTTCCTTATAGACATAGCATGAAGATGTCTTAGAGGCCGTATCCCAGATCCGCTTCCACATACACAAGGGAATGGACTCACCAAGGAAATCTTCCCATTTCCTCATATATGTATGCTTTGGCTTGTCTTCTGGGCACGGAGCCATTAAAATACGATATATATCGGAGATGAGGCCTTTAGTAGAGGCCCCAGCTCTGCACAATCTCTCAAAAAGTGTAGGGACAGAGACTTCTAATGAGGTAAAAAGGGAATGCATCAGGTGTCTAACTTGTAAATACCGATATTGGGAATTGCCTCGGAGATTAAATTTAGCAGCTATGGTGGCGTATGGGAGAAGGACTCTGGAGTGTGCATCTACTATGTCAGCAAAGCAAAAGAGTTTCCTGTCAAACCACGTTTTAGTCACTGTACCCTGCATACCGTCCGGCATTCTGGGATTAAAAAGAAAAGAAGTCAATGGAGAGTGTTCAGATTTAAGTGGAAACTACTTGACACAACAGTCCCATATCCTCTTCGTAAAGGCTATAGGGCCCAGGGTATGTGGATCAGGCTTATTAGATGAGGTGCCCCAAAGGTAGGAGTTAGGGTGTATTGGGGCTAGCCATAACTTCTCTATTTCCATCCATCTAGAGAAGGCACTGCGATTAGACCATGCAGGGATCTGACGTAAGTGTGCTGCCCAGTAGTACTTAGTAATATCAGGGACCCCCAGGCCTCCTCTCAGTTTACTGTCAAATAATGTTGTTTTCTTGATTCTATGTCTCTTATGGGCCCAAACAAATTGAAGTATACTAGACTGAATGTTGCGCAATTCTTTGTATGGCACACACACCGGAAGGGTCTCAAACAGGTAAAGTAGCTTTGGCAGAACAGACATTTTGACTGCAGAGATTCTTCCAAACAGAGACAATGGGAGCTTGTTCCAATTGAGCAGGAGCCTTTTTATCTCAGTAAATAAACTAGGATAGTTCTGCTGATACAAAAGCTTATACTTAGATGTTAATTGTATCCCAAGGTATGTCAAGGATATGTTTTTCCATTTATAGTTGTAGTTTCCCTGTAAGGAGGAAACCCGCACCTGTGGAATATTAAGAGGCAGAGCTTCCGTTTTGTTCTGATTGACCTTATACCCTGACAATCTTCCAAATTGTAGTAACAAGGAATGCAAATTCGGGAGGGTGATATGTGGTTGGGACAAGATCAATATGACATCATCCGCATATAGAGATAGCTTAAACTCCTTATCTCGTACCATTACTCCATGTATATTAGGGTCATTGCGAATAGCAGCAGCCAATGGTTCAATACACATGACAAAGAGAAGGGGGGACAAAGGGCATCCCTGACGAGTGCCCTTGTGTATTTCAAAGGGTTGAGATGTGGCATAAGGAAGCTTGACCGAAGCTGAGGGGCATGAATATAGACTTTTCAGGGCAGTAATAAATGGACCTGAAATTCCAAATTGATGCAATGTTTCGAACATGAATGGCCACCCCAGACGGTCAAACGCCTTCTCCACATCCAAACTAAGAAGAAGTGCTTCACTCTCTGTCTTATTAACAACCTCTACTAAGTCAATGATCTTCCTAGTATTGTCCCCTCCCTGTCTACAAGGGACAAAACCCACCTGGTCTTTATGTATTAGGTGAGGAAGTAGAACTGAAAGCCGTAGAGCTAGTAGTTTAGTGAAGATTTTCAAATCAGCATTAAGGAGTGCTATGGGCCTATAGTTGGCACATTCCATAGCATCCTTCCCAGGTTTGGGTATAAGCGTAATATATGAATGTAACATACTTGTGGGTATAGGGGAGCCCGTGAGGAAGCTATTAAATAATTTAACTAAATAGGGGGTAAGTCGATCCGCAAATGCCTTGTAGTAGAAGTATGTCAGGCCGTCTGGACCCGGTGATTTTCCATTAGGAAGTAATTTAAGCACCTCTCCTACCTCTTCACACGTGATTTCTTTATTCAGTGTGTTTACAGCATTCTTAGTAAGGGTAGGCAGCTTACACTGCTCAAGAAAGGAGTGGATTAGCTCCCTCTGTTTTCCTGGGTCTATAGGAAGGGTGCTGGGCAAAGAATACAATCTTGACAAATAATCCTGAAAAATCTTTGCAACTTTAGTGGGGTCATATAACGTATTCCCTCCCGAATCTCTCAAGGCATAAACGGATGAGTTCCCCCTCTCCTCCCTAAGTTGGCGGGCTAAAAGAGAGTGAGATTTATTTCCTTTGTCATAGTATTTATGCCTGCTATAGAGTAGTAATTTTTCTGTTATATTGACCTCTAGGTCCTTCAGTTGGGCACGAGTCTTTACTATACCTCTAAGGGTACGTATTGATGGGTTAAGGGTCATCCTATTTTCTAAGTCTCTGAGACTTTTAAGGAGCTGATCTCTCTGATATAGTCTATCTTTTTTCATGCGGGAGCTTAAAGCTATGCATTGCCCTCTAAAGACGGCCTTATGGGCTTCCCAGATAGTAGAAAAATTGGGCACTGACCCCTCATTGTTCTCAAAGTATTCCATCAATCCTGCTTCCAGTTTGTCTCTGTAGAAAGTTCTCTTGAGGAGGGACTCATTGAGCCTCCAGTGGCAGACTCTTGTACGTTGGGTTGTCTGATCTAGGGTGAGAGTCATTAGCGCGTGGTCTGACCACGTTATTGCACCAATATCCACTTTGCTCATCCATCTAAGGGCCTGAATGTTGCCAAAGAAGAAATTGATCCTGGTGTGTGTACCATGAGGGGGAGAGTAGAAGGTAAAGGTTTTTTCTGAGGGATGTTTAACTCACCACAAATCAAATAAGGCAAACCTGCGGATCAGTCTTCGAAAGGCAGCTGTCAATTTACGTTGAGACGGGCTCGACAATTGATTGTTAATGGTCAACCTGTCTAAAGAGTCAGAGAAAATAGTGTTAAAATCTCCACCCACTATCCACACTGAGGGGGGAAGGCGTGTTAATTTGAGGAATACCCGGTTCAAAAAAAGGATCTAGGAGGTGTTAGGGGCATAAATGTTACACAAAAGGATTGGAACTTCCTTATATGTCCCTTGTAGGATAAGGTATCTACCCTGTGGGTCTGCCAGGGAGGTAGTAACTTGAATGGGACAGGTCCTTGATATCAAGATCGCCACCCCGGCTTTTTTCCTTTCCTGAGAGGCTAAAAAAATCGTAGGGTAAAGGTGTTTGGCGAAATTGCAGTTCCCGTTGAGATTCAAGTGCGTTTCCTGCAAGAAAACCACATCGGCTCGCTGGGTCCGCATCTCACCTAATGCCATTCGCCTCTTAATGTTTGAGTTTAAACCCTTAACATTTAGTGTTAAAATTTTAACCATATTTTAAGTTATAGTGGTATAAAGCAAAATTAGCATTACATACAAAGGCTAACCGGGTATTGCCCATCTCAAACTTGCCTGACGGCCCATGATGGATGGCTCTCAATGGGGTACAAAAGATTCCCTCACCACAGTCAGGGTAAACACATAAGGAATGGTAAAAGACAATAACAAAACACATAACATATAAAGCATAACATTTACATGTCATAAATGTTACCGGTGAGGAGTGAAGCCGCAGGCAAAAGCCTTCACCTCCGCTTCCGTCCTCCCCGGTCAGGGTCAAAGAAGAAAAAATTGGCATAATTTAAAACTTTACCAATATCTAAACCCTAACCTCCTATACCAACTCTTCCGTAGGAGGAACCAGGGTAACTCTAACCCTTAAAGGGAGTTTGTGGCTATGGACACACTGCTATCACAGTCAGTGTCTAAAGCTAGATTCTAAACATCTAAGAGAGGGGAGCATTCGGTTCTCACCGCCCTAGTAGCAAACCAATGCAAATGATATGAGGAATCGTAACCAGATATATCAATATCAGAAAAGAAAAAAGAAAGTGAACAACTAGTTATGAAAGAAAAGACCAACCAAAGTCCTTATAATAAATCGGGGAGGGCATGAAGCCACCCCCCAAGGGGGGGACTACAGCCTGAAACCAGAGATTCAAACTCAAGGCTCCTGTTCCTAGAAGAAAGAAAAAATAAAATTGTCGTCTCAGGTCGGAGCCGGTCGTGCCTTAGGCCGTGATGAGGGAGAACCCCCCTTAGAGTCCACTTGTTGCCAGATCGGACGGGGTGGATTGGATGGCATCTCTAATTCCCAGTCTACCAGGGAGGGCGAAGGGATTCCCAGGTCAGTGCAGAAGGCTGGGAGGTCCTGAGTAGAGCGTAGCACAGCTGTACGACCATCTTTTGAGGCTATGAGGGCAAACGGGAACCCCCAGCGGTATCGGATGCCCTTATCTTTTAGGGATGCAAGTAGTGGCTGCAGATGTCTCCTTTTCTGTACGGTGATCCAAGATACATCAGGGAATAATTGGATCCGAGTCCCATTATATTCAATTCCCTCCGAAGTGCGGGCTTTGGCCATGATAGACTCTTTTAGTTGGAAGTCATGGACACAGCAAATAATGTCACGAGAGTAATTTTGAGGCCCCCTGGGGCGTAATGCTCTATGTGCTCTGTCCAATTTTATCCTTTGAGTTGTAGGGCGCTCCAGTACAGTGTTGAATATGGTTTCAAGTATGGCATGGACGTCTTCATTACCTGTAGCCTCAGGGACGCCTCTCACTCGGATATTATTACGGCGCCCTCTGTTGTCTAGGTCCTCCAGATGTTTGTTAGTTTCACTCACGTTCTTTTGTAATTTGATGATGTACTGTCTAGTGGTATCGTGATCCCTTTCCACCGAGTCCACTCTATCTGCTAGTAGCCCAACATCTTGGCGGATTGAGTTAATCTCTGACTTACAGGTTTCTTTTACTTCCGAGATCAGGGATCTGAAGTCTTCCTTGGTAGGAAGGAGATCCAGATACTTTTTTAATTTTCTGTGGTCAAAATGGTGTTTCATATCTCCCGGCTCAGATTATGATGGGGAGTCGCGTGACCCTCCTCCGTCTTCCTGTTGAGACACCAAAGCAGACAGCGAAGGCGTATAGTCTAGGTCCATATCCACGGAACCCGACCGCGTAGTTTTATTTTTCGCTTGATTGCTTTTATGGGTTGATTGTTGTCGTGACTTTGGTGGCATGGGGTCACTCACAGCACAGTCTCTTTTAGTAAGAAACTTGTCTAGAGGGGTCACAAACGACTGCCCCCCTTTCAATCTATATGACCAGCTTGGACCTCTTCTCCTCCTCACCCCAGCCAAATCGTCACCTGGTCTGTACAATATATTATGTCGCCTTTCAATATTGTTTATAGATGTAAGACCGTTAAAGTTATAGTTGTTCACTTATGTCCTCTATCTGGGCGGTAAGACAAGCCCCCCTCTACTCAGACATTATACAGGGGTGTACATCTCTTTCATGGCTCCGTTCCGTGAAAATATCTTTGCAGCAAGCTATTATTCCAATGTCCACAAGATGGCAGCAGAGTACAGTGCAGAAAGTGAGGGATTTTTCTATATAGAGAAAAGGCAGGCTCTGAAAAGACAATTCTGCAGCACTGTCCCGAATTTTCTTCCTTCTCCCTTCTTTATTTATATCATGGAAGAGGGAACCGTAGCACCCCTCTCCCTGTACTGCCACAGGATCAGACTTGAGTCAAGGGTTAACTCTTCAGATGTTATAAGGGCACTGGATGTTATCAGATCTCAGGGCTTACTTTCTTCTCTGGAGGTCTTAGCTTTCCCTCTTCTCCCTCCCCTCCAGGGAAACCAGCCTCAGACTCCTCCACACCCGTGTGCAGCCCCTGTGCTTCTTATCAGAGCAATGCGACTCGTGCTGCGGGGGTGAGGGTTAATTTACAGCCCTAGTGGGTAATGGTGCTCTAGTGCGTGGCACTGGCTTTAGAGCCAGGGGGTGTATGCATCCCAGGACCAGCCAGTTACCCGGCTGGTTGTCGCCCCTATGCACGGGGGATTTCCACTCACCAGCCTCCTCTCTCTTGCCGTTCGCCTGTCACTTCACTGCCTGCCTCCAGCCGGCTCTCTCTCAGGCCCGACAGTCACCAGGCGGCTCCCCCTCACTGTGTCCGGCTCGTGCTCCACTCCGCTCCAGCGTCTCTCCCTCCTCCAGGCCGGGTAAGTGTCTGCTTCTCCTCCGCTTTGGGACTTCTGGGTATCCCTTCCTCCCTTGTGTTCTTCCCGGATTTTCAAGCCTCTGCTCCCTCTTCACCCGTCGGCTCTCCTTCCTCTGGGCGGTTTTCACCGCGCTCCTGGTCTCAGCGTCTGCAGCGTCTTAATTTTATTATTTTAATAAATTCTTATGAAGATATTTCTTGCCTGTCTGTCTGTTACCCTAAACAACACTTTAAAGGGAACCTGTCATCAGAAATTTCGCCCAAAAGCTAAAAGATTCCCCCTCTGCAGCTCCTGTGCTGCATTCTAGGAAGGTCCCTGTTATTATTGTGCCCCATGTGAGACCAAAATAAAGCCTTTATAAAGTTCTACCTTTTTGTATGCAGCTTCTGTAAATCTGACACGGGGGCGGGCTCTCTGCCGTCCGTTATTCTGCCTCCTGGTCCTGTATGCCGCCCCCATCGCTCCTTTCCATATCTGATGCACCGCCCACTGCTCCAGCCATCCCCGCGCATGCCCAGTGCCAGTCTCACAGGACTGAGCAGTGTGACCGCTGGTGACGTGTGCGCAGGCAAGTGATTATGGACGGGACTGTGACTGTTATCAGCAAGTACCCGGCCATAATCTCGTGAGCGCGCAAACCTCTCCAGCATTCACACTGAGCTCAGTGTAGATGCTAGACTGTATGGGCTGCTTCCAGGGATGACGTCCCTTTGTCATGTGATAGTATTTTGAACACGCCCCTATCACATGACAAAGGGACGTCATCCCTGGAAGCAGCCCATACAGTCTAGCATCTACACTGAGCTCAGTGTGAATGCTGGAGAGGTTTGCGCGCTCACGAGATTATGGCCGGGTACTTGCTGATAACAGTCACAGTCCCGTCCATAATCACTTGCCTGCGCACACGTCACCAGCGGTCACACTGCTCAGTCCTGTGAGACTGGCACTGGGCATGCGTGGGGATGGCTGGAGCAGTGGGCGGTGCATCAGATATGGAAAGGAGCGATGGGGGCGGCATACAGGACCAGGAGGCAGAATAACGGACGGCAGAGAGCCCGCCCCCGTGTCAGATTTACAGAAGCTGCATACAAAAAGGTAGAACTTTATAAAGGCTTTATTTTGGTCTCACATGGGGCACAATAATAACAGGGACCTTCCTAGAATGCAGCCCAGGAGCTGCAGAGGGGGAATCTTTTAGCTTTTGGGCGAAATTTCTGATGACAGGTTCCCTTTAAGTCGCCCCCTTTTTTATTTTAATTTTTAAACTATTATTAATTTTTCATAACATTCATCCATCATATTAGGCAGTATTTGCTTGGATTACAATGGCCAGCACAACTGCTGACTACAAGGCTGTTAGTTTAGGTCAGGAGACCCACAGTCGGTTTGGATATTCTGGTTCAAGATTAGAGTTGAGCGCGGTACGCGGTTCGAGGTTCTCCAGTTCGCGACTCGAGTGATTTTGGGGGCTGTTCTAGATCGAACTAGAGCTCGAGCTTTTTGCTAAAGCTCGATAGTTCTAGATACGTTCGAGAGCGGTTCTAGCAGCAAAAAGAGAAGCTAATTACTAGCTGGCTTTCCGCTGTACTAGTGTAAGTCACTCTGTGACTCACACTATTATGAAATTTCAGTGTATAGTGTGCGGGAACAGCGCATTCAGATCACTGCTGTTTGGATAATGGCGATCGCCATTTTTTTTTTTTTCCTTGTCTTCCTTCCCTAAGCGCGCGCGTGTAGTGGGGCGGGCCAGCATGTCAGCCAATCCCAGACACACACACAGCTAAGTGGACTTTTAGCCAGAGAAGCAACGGCATGTGTGATAGGATGTCCATGTCACATGTCCCTGCATTATAAATACGGGCATCTGCCCGTTTGGATGCCATTATCTCTTCTGCGTCTGGGTGTCAGTCACCGCTGGCGTAGCTCCTGTCTCCGATACTGCTGTGTACGCTCTATACACAGCGCTATACAGAATAGGGATAGAAGTTTCTTTCAGCCCTTGTAAGGGCTAATACCGGCAGGGTCAGAGCCATAGGTGACAGTCAGGGCCGTGAAAACAGATTTTAACAGGTGCACAAGATGACAGCGTCTGTGTAGCTAAGGTCAGGGATTTCCTCGCTGCATTTCCCCATTAGGAGGGATAGAAAGGGAGGCTTCCTTTCCTGTACCCAGACCCACAACCCTTTCACTGTACCCTCCTGCCCGTTGCACACTCAAACTCATTGTTACTAAGCCATTATACTAGCAAACACTGAGGAAACTTAGTGGCATCCTAAACGTGGCTGTTGGACTTCTGTATTGTCCCACTAGTGCAAAGATATTTGCAGCACGTCTGCCTGCATTGCACACTCAAACTCATTGTTACTAAGCCATTATACTAGCAAACACTGAGGAAACTTAGTGGCATCCTAAAAGTGGCTGTTGGACTTCCATTAGTGCCCCACTGGTGCAAAGCTATTTCTAGCACCTCTGCATGACACCCTCCTGCTCTGTTTTTAATAAGCTATAATGATAGCAAAAAATGCTGCCATTTAGTGCATACAAGAAGTGGCTGTTGTACTCCATTAGTGCCCCACTGGTGCAAATCTATGTGCAGCACCTCTGCATGACACCTTCCTGCTCTGTTTTTAATAAGCTATAATGATAGCAAAAAATGCTGCCATTTAGTGGCATACAAGAAGTGGCTGTTGTATTCCATTAGTGCCCCACTGGTACAAATCTATGTGCAGCACCTCTGCATGACACCCTCCTGCTCTGTTTTTAATAAGCTATAATGATAGCAAAAAATGCTGCCATTTAGTGGCATACAAGAAGTGGCTGTTGTACTCCATTAGTGCACCACTGGTGCAAATCTATGTGCAGCACCTCTGCATGACACCCTCCTGTTCTGTTTTTAATAAGCTATAATGATAGCAAAATATGCTGCCATTTAGTGGCATACAAGAAGTGGCTGTTGTACTCCATTAGTGCCCCACTGGTGCAAATCTATGTGCAGCACCTCTACATGACACCCTCCTGCTCTGTTTTTAATAAGCTATAATGATAGCAAAAAATGCTGCCATTTAGTGGCATACAAGAAGTGGCTGTTGTACTCCATTAGTGCCCCACTGGTGCAAATCTATGTGCATCACCTCTGCATGACACCCTCCTGCTCTGTTTTTAATAAGCTATAATAATAGCAAAAAATGCTGCCATTTAGTGGCATACAAGAACTGGCTGTTGTATTCCATTATTGTCCCACTGGTGCCAAGCTATTTCTAGCACCTCTGCATAACACCCTCCTGCTCTGTTTTTAATAAGCTATAATAATAGCAAAAAATGCTGCCATTTAGTGGCATACAAGAAGTGACTGTTGGACTTCCATTAGTGTCCCACTGGTGCAAATCTATTTGCAGCACCTCTGCATGACACCCTCATGCACATTTTGCTACGCTAATTTTATAGCAAACTCAGGGAATTCCTTGCTGCATTTGATCATTCGGAGGGATAGAAAGTGAGGCTTCCTTTACTGTCCTGGTACCCACAGAACACGGCCACTGTACCCACCTGTCCACTTTTGCCACGCTATTTAATTTGCCCAAAGAGCTGACTCTTTTTCTGCCTTCCTAAAATTGTCTGTAATACTAAGTTAGTGTTCCTTTGCTGCCAAGCAAGGTACAACACATGTGCATTCTACACTCCTTTCCATTTCTGGAATGCAATTATTAAATGCAGGTAGTCCAGCCAATCTGTGATGAAGGTGCAGGTGTGGATATAATGTAGCCTGCATCCAATGTTGGTTTTCTCGATGTCTGACAGCTCAACAATACCATCTGTTTCCACTTCCAAAACAAGTGATGACCTGCCAATCACACTCCCTGTTGCGTGTAAAGGGGTGGAAGTTCAGTGTGAAAAACCATGTGAGACTGCTGTCCCCACAGTCAAAGAGGATGAAGAGCACGCAGATGCACTTGATGGGGCAGGTGGTGGTTGCACAGGCACGCTAGGCCGCATTGTAGCACAGTGAAATTCACATTGCGACTTATGCTTCATTTTAAGTCGTGTACAGGGTGGGCTCCCCAGTATGCAGCAAAACCAGGCAACAGGAAAAGGATTCTAGTCAGTTGGGTTGATAAATGATTGTTTAACTTTACCAAAACAAACAATAAGAACCATGCATACAATTTAAATAATTGAACAATCTATTCTGTTGCCTACTACCTGCTAATCCCTCTGCGTAGCAGTAATTGTGTGTTTGTGCGTGTGTGTGTGTGTGTGCGAACACGACTTACCAGTGGTGCATCACAAGAGCTTCCCAGTTATCTACGTACACATAGACAAAACACATTACCCCCCTGAATACCCTTGTTAGCTGAAGCCTCACAGATAAGGCAGATGATAACAGTGTGAATGCAAACCACACAGCTCTGCAACACAGTCATGGAAATCTTGAAAATCAACAGTCAATGCAAACATGTGTCGCTGTCCCTCTATGATTTAAACTGTACGTGACAATTTGACAGTGCAGAGGCAGCAAGTCTTATTGTCTATAAATAGTCGGCCTACCCAGAACAGATATGTGTTTTGCTATTAAAACAAAGTGTTGCGTGCCCGCATTATTGTCTGGGCACAGCCTCCCGTACCCGGGTACTGTGATGTCCAGTTGCCAGAAATACAGACTTTACGCTCCTCTCACGGTAAGCAGTATAGACAGCACCGTAAGAATGTTGGTCTGTGGCACAGGATGCTGCTCACTGGCGTTACGGTACTCCTCACCAAACTACAAAATGACTCCCCTCCCAATTGAACGAAGTGTTTCCGCGGTGGCTCCTTGCTGTAACACACACCTTTAGATTTTCCTTCTGTTCATAGACAGCATCTCCAAGTCCACACCCGAAGAGCAATTTCTCCTCCACGTCTAAGGGTGGAGAGGCAGCTAGTGCGCATGCGTGTGCCGATTTACCCCAGCCGCAGCCTAACTACAGTGTTTCGCCTAGTGAGTATGCTCAGCCTGACTGTGCCATTCCTGAGGCTAAGTCTTCATTTCGGGATACAGCGCATGCTCCCACACTTAGTGCGAAAAGCCTCTTTGCACAGGTACTTGCACTCCGTGCCGGGTCTAAGTCCTGTTTTGTGCCTAGACACCATGCTAAAGCTGATAGTCTTTTTTCAGAGCCTGTATTTCATGTTACTGAGCATGCTCAGGCACTTACTGCATCAGAGACTAGGTCCGGTAATGAACTCTTTGGCCCTGCCCCTGATGTGGGGGGCCCATATAGACCACAGGGCATCAGGTGTCCTGACGATGTGGCCAGGCCACTCCCAAATGGCTTGCAGAGGCCCGCCCCTATGACTTGTCACCTCATTATTGATGGTCAGACAAAGACTGGTGAGGTGTTTGTGTCGTGGCAGCCATGAGGTCATTATTGAAGTTGCGGTTCCAAATAGGACGCTAGTTATGCCACTCATGACGTGTCACTCTGCTTTTGTCTCCAGGAGGTGCATTGTGGTCCACCCTGGTTTGGGGTGGACCCAGGTTATAAAACGGGCTGGAGCCAACAAGGAGGTGCGCAGTCTTCTATTATGCTCCGAAAGAGCACACCTCCATGTGTTGAACCCATTGCGGCTTTAAGCCAGAGGTAGGCAGGGATAGGGCGTCGATGCAGGCCGCCACCACAGTTGGTAACGCAGAACGGTTAAGACCAGCTCCTGTCCTACAAGTCCTGCTTATGCAGCCCAGTAGCATTAACAGGCCTGCTGCTGCTGATGCGCCTGCTGTCCACAGGTGTGGCCCCAATGCACACGGTCAGCGTACTCAATGGCCCCTGTGATGTTAACAGGGAGTTCCTGGGCTGGGTGGGCGTGTGGACCCTGTGACGCTAACAGGGCTCCCAGTCTCCAGATCCGAGTGGCGTCTAACTCGGTTCAGGCTACTATTAGTTTCATAGCCACACAGCTCTATATCCTCCACCTAACCTTCCAGTTGCCAACCTCTCCTTTTCCATCTGGGAGCACGGTGGACATTGACTGCTGATGGGGATATATACCTTTCTCTTTCTTTTCTTATGAATTTTCGTTATATAGCGGTGACATAGTATATACCACCTTATCCAAATCTGCCAGTCCCACCGTAACAGATGGTGTTTCTTCAGCAAATGTTACTTTTGCTTAACCACCAAACCCACGGATAAAAACTTTTTCCCCTTTCCAACACACCTGTTCCCCTTTCCACCAGCATCTGTCCTTTTTCAACTCATTTTGTATGTGACCAAAAGTGCAACTCTGCAGGGACACCGTACTCAATGCCATCTCAGCACAACAGCCAGCCCTCGGTCCCTCAGATGTGGACAAGTAAAAGACCATTTCCTCCTATCCATGACAAAGCGTTGAGATTCACTCTGTGCAGCACTGGTGTTTAGTGGAAAAGCAGATCTAAGATTGCGTACCCCCTTCTGCAGATACTCCTGTATACGTGCGTCCCTTTCTATGGCAGGAATTATTTCGCCAAATTTTGTCTTGTACCGGGGATCTAACAGTGTGGCAACCCAGTAGTTAGCATTACTTCGAATTCGTACAATCCGAGGGTCATGTTGTAGGTAGTGCAGCAAGAAGGCGCTCATGTGTCTTGTGCATCCAGGAGGACCAAGTCCTTGGTGTGTTGGTGGCAGAGAGGTGAGAATCGTGCCTCCTTCCTCTGCCCTCTCCCCCCAACCTCGCACAACCGAAATGTGAGCAAGCTCTCACTCATCTGCTGAGTCTTCCATGCCCATCGCCAGTTCGTCCTCCATTTCTTCATGGGCTCCTGCACCTTCCTCAACACTTTTTGCTGATACTATGCGCCCTTGTTAATCCCTCTCCCCCACCATGACTGCCGCCTAGACCTGCCGCTGACCATCTGGACCTCATAGATCTTGTTATCCCTTCCGCATATGACTCCTCCTGTACTTCCTCCCCTTCCTCTTGTCCCAACACCTGACTCCGAATAATGCTTACAGTGTGCTCCATCATGTAGATGACCAGAATTGTCACGCTGAGAATGGCATTGCCAGTGCTAAACATCTTCGTCGACATTTGTAAACTGTGTAGAAGGGTGCATAGGTCCTTGATCTGACACCACTCCAGCAGTGTGATCTGCACCACCTCTGGATCAAGTTAGGCCAGGCTATATGTCATAACGTATTGCAGCAGGGTTCGTCGGTGCTGCCACAAACGCTGCAACATGTGCAGATTCAAATTCCTGCGTGTCGGCACATCGCATTTCAGGCGTTTAACCACCAGACCTAAAGACTTCTGGAGCGACGAAAGTTGTTGAGCTGCTGTGTGCGAATGATGGAATGGAGCACATAGCGAGCGTGCCCGCTGCACAAGGCCATGTAGGCCGGGATGGTGTTTTAAAAATTGCTGGAGAATTAGATTCAACACGTGAGCCACACAAGGCACGTGTGTCAAATTGTCACGGCGAAGGGCCGCACCCATGTTTGCATCATTGTCACACTCGGCCTTCCCTGGCTGCTGGTTGAGTTGAGACAACCATTGATGAAACTTGGTCTCCAGAGCTAACCGTCCACAACTTCTCAGCGGTGTGACTCACATTTCCCATACATTTCAAAGTAAACATTTGACCGCATGATGGCATTGAACTCTGCTGCCAGCACAGTAAGGAGGAGGTGTGTGGTTTTCCTTGTGCGCAGTTACAAGGAAGGGTGCCCTGACCACACAGGGTTTGGGCCGAGGTGAAGGACCCACACGAGGTTGAGGAGGCAGAAGCAGTGTATTAACTTCTACATACAGAGGAAGGATTGACACAACTCGTGGGGACAGCAAGACTTGTACAGCAGACCCTTCTCCATCTCTCCCCATAGTAACCCATTGCCCAGTCAGCGACATGTAACGCCCCTGTCCATGCTTACTGGGCCAAGTATCTGTGGTGAAATGCACCCTGTCACACAGTTTCTCAAAGAAGCGGTGATGTTTGGTGCGACATGCTGGTGTAGCGCGTGCACGCCTTTGTTGGAGAAGGAGTGGCGCCTGGACATCAGTTCTTGGGGCACTGCGATGGGCATAAGGTCTCGAAAATCCTCGGTTAAAAAGGTTGGAAAGGAAGCATTTTGGTAGCTAACAGTTTGCAGATGCTGAAAGTCAAGCTCTAAGCCATGTCATGCCCTTCTAAAAGCATGTAAAACACAGCAAGGGGACTCCAACCACAGTCTCCCTCGTTTCCACTAATTGGGCCACACACACCCCACTTGACTGGCATCAGTTGACCCCCATTTTCAAGATGAAAAAGATGCTTTGCATGAAGTACTCTCAAAAATACGCGTGCCTTTCACCTCCCCTGGCTGAGCCAGGGGAAGAAAAGTCCTCTGAGAGCCATGACTTGTTCATCTTGGTTCTTTTTTCAAAAGCGAGGGGAGTCCAACCACAGTCTCCCTCGTTTCCACTATTGGGCCATACACACCCCACTTGACTGGCATCAGTTGACCCCCATTTTCAAGATGAAAAAGATGCTTTGCATGAAGCACTCTCAAAAATACGCGTGCCTTTCACCTCCCCTGGCTGAGCCAGGGGAAGAAAAGTCCTCTGAGAGCCATGACTTGTTCATCTTGGTTCTTTTTTCAAAAGCGAGGGGACTCCAACCACAGTCTCCCTCGTTTCCACTAATTGGGCCACACACACCCCACTTGACTGGCATCAGTTGACCCCCATTTTCAAGATGAAAAAGATGCTTTGCATGAAGCACTCTCAAAAATACGCATGCCTTTCACCTCCCCTGGCTGAGCCAGGGGAAGAAAAGTCCTCTGAGAGCCATGACTTGTTCATCTTGGTTCTTTTTTCAAAAGCGAGGGGACTCCAACCACAGTCTCCCTCATTTCCACTAATTGAGCCACACACACCCCACTTGACTGGCATCAGTTGACCCCCATTTTCAAGATGAAAAAGATGCTTTGCATGAAGCACTCTCAAAAATACGCGTGCCTTTCGCCTCGCCTGGCTGAGCCAGGGGAAGAAAAGTCCTCTGAGAGCCATGACTTGTTCATCTTGGTGAACGTTAGTCTGTCCACATTGTCAGTGGACAGATGCGTGTGCTTAGCTGTCAGCACACCCCCAGCAGCACTGAGGACACGTTCCGAGAAAACGCTGGTTGCGGGACACAACAAGATCCCCAAGGCGTACGTGGTGAGCTCAGGCAATTTATCCAGATTGGAAGCCTAAAATGAGCAGGGCTCAAGTTGCACAGTAATGGCATGGACGTTCCCTTGCATATACCCATATCTGTGTCTCCTCCTCTTTTTCCTTGTCCAGCTCCTTTGTTTTCACATGAGTATATGTCCTTGTCACTTTCCCATGTGTTTGTGTTGTGTTGTGAGTTGTTTGTCACCTTTTGGACACCTTTGAGGGTGTTTTCTAGGTGTTTTTATGTGTTTGTGATTGCCTGCCATTGTTTCCTATGCGGTTCGAGTTCGGTTCGTCGAACGTTCGCCGAACTGAACTTGAACGAGACCTCCATTCGACGAACCGAACTCGAGCCGAACCACGGCCGGTTCGCTCATCTCTATTCAAGATCACACTGTATAGTACAGGGAAGTGAATTAAGCTTATGGTCTCATTCAGGATAGAATATAATTAGTCTTTGTGTTATCTACATGTGCCATGGACCACACAAGGTGAGCACATAGACGTTATAACCAATGTGCCAGATTACATGGCCGATTGTATGGAAAAATATTGCAGCATGTTGTGGAAAGTTTTATCTAATAGAATAATGTGTGCAGTGTAAAAGCAGCTCTAGCTTCTGTCCTGATGTGACAGGCAATTGCAGATGTGCCTGACCATTTTCAGTATGGCCATTTGACCCTGGTATAATGTGCACACCAAAATAATTCTCCTAAAGTATCTCCATGATACATCCGAAAACTGGCAAGAAATTCTTGATGAAATACCCCTTGAAATGCAAGAAATAATTTAAACTTTTTTTTGTTTTTATGCCAGCACTGATCAGCCAAAGTGGGAGCAAAAACAGGATGTAATAAAGCTTTACCTGCCAAAATAATCATAATTTGCACCACAAAAGTGACGTAAATTACACATGAGCACTAGAGTTCGTCTTCTTCCTCCCTAAATAGACAATTTGAATATATCCCAGAGGAGCATTGCAGCTATAAGACTGCTCTCCACTGACAGTCAGATTGGTTTTTCTCCACAAGGAGAAAAATTCTCCCCTTAAACCCCACTTTAGCTTCTCATACAGCCAGATCAGATCACATACTTTGCACTGACGAGGGACAATTATCCCGAAACACTGTGTCTGCAAATTAAGGTTCTGATCTGCCATAAATCCTAGTGCATATGAAAAGGCTCGTTAAAGAGACACTTTTGACTTTTTGGATTGCTACTTTAAATAGGGGGAACTTGAGTTAGTCTCCTTCCTCCCTGAAGAGACAATGTAAATGACACCAGAAATATACATCAGACCCTGCCTGAGCTAAAGTTTCTGGTGGAAATGCATACCAGTTGAAAGGTACGTCTAATACATTAAAGTATTAGGATTTTAAAGGATGATCACAGAACTATCAAACGTTTTGCTGCAAATAGTCAACAGGGTTGAAGGAAGACTGGGAAAAAAAGACGCACATTAACTGCCAAGCTTGAGTAGGTTTGAAGTATATCAGGGGATGTGTATATGAGGGAGTAAAGCTGGGTTTACACACTGCAACATCGCAAAGGACATCGCTGTAACGTCACCGGTTTTGTGGCGTAACAGCGACCTCCCTAAGTCTCTGTTGAGTCGCTGGTGAGCTGTCAAACAGCGATCCGGACCTGCAGAGCAACCTAGCTGGTTGTTGGGGACGTTGATAAGCAACTTTTTGAAAGGGAAGTTGCTAACAAAGTCGCTGCAAAGTCTTCACACACTGAAACTTTCTAGCGATGCATGCTGCACAGCGGGAAACAAAGGACCTAGGAATGGTCCTGAACGATTTGTAGCGATCAGCAACTTCACAGCAGGGGCCAGGTCGCTGATAGGTTTCACACACTGCAACATCGCAAAGGACATCGCTATTGCGTCACAAAACCGGTGACGTTACAGCGATGTCGTTTGAGATGTTGCAGTGTGTAAACCCAGCTTAAGGCCTAAGGATATCAACATCCTTTATCAAAGTGAGCAAAAGTAATAAGCAGCTTACTCTCCTCAGCCAAAATGGGCCAATAAAGAGATTCAACTGATTCTGTAAATTCAAAAATTGTTACGTTTTATCGAGGGATGTAGCACACTTAAAATTGCTAAGATACTGTATTTGGGTGTGATCACATAAATCTCAAAGGTTTTGTTGCAAAAAGTCAATAAGGTTGAAAAAAATATATTGAAAAAAAGGACGCACATTAACTGCCAAATATTTGAGAAGAATCAAGCGGGAAGGAACCAGGGAACCATTATCCTTCAGTGCTGTCATTTCCAGAACTGCAACCTCCCGGGAGTGTCCAGTGGCCAAGGTGAGGAAGGCTGAAACATGACCACCACTAAGACACAGAACGTGATACGTCAAGACTGGGCCAAGAAATATCTGAAGACAGATTTTGAAAGGTTTTGTGGGCTGATGAGATGAGAGTGGCAGGGCTGGATCAGTAAAGAGCACAGACCTCAGCTTCGATGCCAGCAAAGTGGAGTTGGTGTACTGCTATTGACTGGTATTATTAAATATGAACTAATTGTAGCCTTTTGGGTTGAATATTGGCTCAAAATTTACTCCCAAAACTACTGCCAGTTTTTAATAAACACTTTCTTCAAGTAGTGGTACAATTAAAAGCTGCATTTAAAAAAAACAGGATTTTGTTATGCAGGATAATGCTCCATTGCATGCATTGAAGTTCTCCACTGCTTGGGCCCTTCATAAACAGGAGATTTACAGTGAAGGGCAGTGTCAGACTGGCTATCGGAGAAACCGCCAGTAATACCAGGCCTGGCTGTGGTTACCTGCATTGAACTCTGGAGCTCTCACCTAAGTTCTGGAGTTCAGCCTGGCCTGTCTGCAGCTGTCATGAACTAAACTGCAATAGCCGGGGAATCAGTTGACGCTCGTGGTTCAGTCCTGCAAACCCCGAGTTCAGTCCAGGCTGCACTCCGGAGCTCAGGTGAGAGCTCCGGAGTTCAATGCAGGTAACTGCAGCCAGGACTGGTATTACTGGCGGTTTCTCCGGTAGCCAGTCCGACACTGGTTAAGGGAAACAACCACCTCTCTAAACTGTGTCTGGCAGGAGGTGGTTGGTGTAACTTAAAAATTTGATCATCAACAGATAAGAAAATTGACAGAAAGCTTATAACTGATATTGAAAAGAAGGGGGGAGGTATATTGGTCACTGATTTTTTTTTTTTATGGAAATGTCAGAAATGTATTTTTGCATGTTTTACGTTTTTTGATTTTTTTAATCTAAGTTTAACAGATGAAAATAAACAATTGAGGTGGGAAAACGTAATTTTTTAATTTAGTTGCATAATACTTTTGCACACTAATAGTTGTGCAATGATTCTGTCTAATAATTGTGCACACAGTGTGCAACTGATTCACCTGCTGTGGGACTTATCATTAGTTTTTAACCGGCAAATCCTTCCACCATTAGAACTATTGGAATAATAAATACTAATAATTATATTTTATTTATATAGCACCAACATATTTTGCAGCACTTTACAATCAAGCGGAGACATGTATAGAGATTGAAGACATTAGCGACCAACACATAATTCAATGGTTACAGGAGGAGTAAGGGCCCTGCTCGCAAGCTTAGAATCTATAATGAAATTAGGGGGACACAAAAGGTAAACATTTCTTGTCGTGTGTGGTCCTGTAGTCATTATAAGAAAAAGGTGTTTTTGAAAAAACCTGCATGGACTTGTCATCAGCCAATATACATATTATATATATATATATACATACACTGTATATATATATTTTCATATATATATATATATATATATATATATATATTTTTGTACATGTACCAATTCCTGTGGTGTGCCTGAAAAAATGTGATTAATGAATCGAAGGGAGCAGATTCTGAGGAAAATGTAGAGAAAGGGGGGGCAGGGAAGAGTAAGATTAGTGGAGTGAGCGACAAGTTTGTCTTAAGAGATGTGTTTTTAAAGCATGCTTAAAAATGTGGTGGATAGATATTAATCAGATTGTCTCATGTAGTCCATTCCAGAAAACTGGCAAAACACAAGAGAAGTAGAAGTAGAGGGTTTGGACTTTGGAGGATGTTAGTTTTAGATCAGATGCAGAATGGAGAGCATAGGTAGGGTGATAGAAAGAGATGACAGAGGAGATATAGGTCAGTGCAGAGCTGTGGAGAGCTTTTTGAGTGAGAGTGATACATTTATATTAAGTGCAATAACTGGGACAGGATGGAGGCATCGATGTAGTGGCTGGACGGAAGTACTACCTTGTCTGCCAAGTTCAGGATGCATTAGAGAGGTAAAGGTTTATAAAAATGTAGAGTCACAGTAGTCCAGAATGAATAAGAGCGACAATAAGAGTTTTTGCTGTTTAAAAGGCGAGAAAAGGTCAGATTCTGGAGTTGATTTTAAGGTGCAGGTGACATGAGCGAGTAAGTGATTGGATATAGAGATTAAAGGAACGGTGTACGTAAAATAACAGTACCCCAAAACAGAGAGCATGCTGATTGAGAATTATGGTTAAACCACCCAAGGGAATTGTAATATATTGGATAGGTAGGTTAGTAGAGGGAGGAAACATAAGTTCTGTTTTTGAGAGATTCGGTTCCAGAAAGAGGGAGAACATGATGTTAGAATTAGCAGACAGTCCCTGGTATACTGTATTAAGGTGGATGTGATGTCAGGAGAAGAGGTGTATAAGTGGGTGTCATCAGCATATAGATGCTACTGGAAACTAACTCTGCTGGTGTTTTTTTCAGTAGGGTGTATGGAGTAAAAACTAGGAGTCTAAGACTGAACCCTGAAAAACCCCAACAGTAAGGGGAAGAGGGAAGGAAATAGAATTGGCTAATGATTACCATACGTGAAGCAGTAGTTTGAGAAGTAGGATGAAAACGTAGAAAGAACAGTTTTGTTGAGGTTCAGAGAGCAAAGCATAGTGAGGAGGAGCTGGTGATCCATGGAGTCAAATGTAGCAGAGAGATCCATTAGAATAAGTGGGAAGTCATAACCATTAGATTTAGCTGTTAATAGATTGTTAATCAATGTTAATAAGATTAGCAAGGTTTGTGTGGGCAGCAGGAAGAGAGTTATATTTACTAGTGGTAGAAGGGCCAGGGTTAGAGGAGATACCACCAGGATCTAGAAGAAGGAGAAGAAAGTAAATCTACAGGTGGTTCAATGATTTGTGCTAGCATTTTTTGTGCTGTATGGTATTAAAGGTTGCTTTGGGGGTTTCAGAAATGTGAATAAAGCCTGAGAGCTGTTCATGGGATAAGGGAGGTGAAAGGGACTGTTGTGGCGAGAGGGCACTGAATGTGTAAAAGGGTAGTAATTTTGAAAGAAATCAACAGCTAGAAGATAGATGAAACAAATAGATATGAAACTAACATTATACAGCACAATCAAGCAAGAAGCATGTTTGCTTCAATAGCTTAGCTGTCTCCTGTCCTGTCTAACTGCCATGTTTAACTGTGTATACACTTCAAGAAAATTGTACTTAGACATACATTGCACATGGGCACCTGGGAGACATGTTTTCCCTAGGTCAGATCTTAATATACTTAATATAAAAATAATCTGATAAGATCTAGAGCCAATTCAACTAATAAGATTTCAGCCAGGTAAAATGTAATTGTCGGCAATTCTATTCATATCATCAAAACCAAGGGAACAGTTTTGCATAACCTATTATTTACAGTACCTATAAAGGTTAACAGGATTTTGTGGGATCCATTTGAAAACTGATTATTTAGAAGTCATGGCTAAAGAAAGATCACAAGTCATATCACTAGTGTGAATAGCCAAAGATCAGTTGCAAATACATATATATATATACATATATATATATATATATATATATATATATATATATATATATAAAAATCATGCATACAGTACAAACACTAGTGTGAACACTACTTTAGTTCTGGTAAAGGGTTGTTAATTTAGTTTTCCCTTCTTTCGCACAATTTCTCATAAATCCAGTGGACATGTATATTTACAAGATATAATACAGTGCTTCAAAATGAGAGTTAAACCCAGTGTGATATATTTAATCTTTTAATGTCTGTGGTGAGCATGTAACTGAAAGTAAGACTGCAACATTGTGCCCGTTTCCTACAGTGTATCATAAAATATTACATTGGTTGTTAAAAATAAATTAAAAAAATGAAGTGTTACTGAGTTTTACAGATGCTGCTTGGGTTGGCAGGTGATAGCTGTGTGAGCAGATACTTCAGGTAAGGAGAAACTATCACTGAGATTATTAATAATGGCATTACCATGCTGGTGACTGAGTGATACATGATATCTTGGTATCATTAGTGATGAGCGATTAGTAACTATTCTTGATTGGATTATTCGTAACGAATCCCAAAGTACTATTGCGGTATTCGTCACTATTAACGAACCTAATGCAAGTCAATGGAGAACTCAAGCATTTTTCTTGTCATGACGAATACTTAGTATTCGGTAAACATTATCACAACACGAATAACTACTATTTGCCTATCACTAATTATCATGTTTCATATAATGAGTTGATTCAACATGGTAGAAACATAAAAAATCATATGATGATGCAAAAATAATTATGTTTTCAATAGAATACAATAATATTAAATGTATATTTACTTTTGACTAATGATAAGCAAGCACTACCATGCTTGGATGCTCGGCCCTCGTACCTAGTGATGAGTGAGCACTACCATGCTAGGGTGCTTGGTACTTGTAATGACTAGTGATGAGTGAGCACCACCATGCTCGGGTGCTCGGTACTTGTAATGACTAGTGATAAGCAAGCACTACCATGCTCAGGTGCTCTGTACTTGTAATGACCAGTGATGAGTGAGCACTACCATGCTCGTGTGCTCGGTACTTGTAACGATTAGTGATGAGTGAGCACTACCATGCTTGGGTGCTGGGATCTCGTAACCATTAGTGATGAATGAGCACTACCATGCTTGGGTGCTCGGTACTCTTAATGACTAGTGATGAGCGAGCACTACCATGCTCGGGTACTCGGTACTCGTAATGACTAGTGATGAGTGAGCACTCATAGGTGCTCGGTACTCATAACGATTAGTGATGAGTGAGCACTACCATGCTCGGGTGCTCGGATCTCGTAACGACAAGTGATGAGTGAGCACTACCATGCTCGAGTGCTCGGATCTCGTAACAACTAGTGATGAGTGAGCACTACCATGCTCGGGTACTCGGATCTCGTAACAACTAGTGATGAGTGAGCACAACCATGCTTGAGTGCTTGGTACTCGTAACCAGCAGTTTGTTCTTGGATGGCCGCAACTTGTCCACTGAGTATAATATAAGTCAATTGCGAACTCACACATTTTTCCTTAAGATCTTCCCCATTGACTTCCATTATACTTGGGTACTTGAGTTGCGTCCATCCAAGCATCCAACTGCTCATTACAAGTGCATGGTAGTGCTCGCTCATCACAACTTTGGACCAAAAAAGGGGGGTTCAAAGGTAATATTTTTTACATTGGTCCACAATTCTGAAACATAAAGTGTGTGTGTCATCACAACCTCGCCTAACATAGGTAACAAGCAGTTGTACCACTTACTATTTGTACCTAAACTAATGCTAATACCATTTTGTGTGCATGTAATCCAAATATTAAAATTATTTTCTAAATATAAAATTATAATTTTGAGGATCCTCCTAAATTGTTTATACTGTACAGTTCCCAGCAACCTATTTGTAGCAAATAGTGCTCAGAAGAATGCCAGTTTTTGTTAAATCATTTGATACCACCTTTTTGTTTGTAGTAGGAGATAGACCTGAGAATTGTCCAATAGATCATTAAAAATAAACATCTTTACTAGATCCGGTCATATTTTCATCTCCAATAAAAAATAACACACAGTTTATAAGTTAAAACTTAGAAAACAAACATGAAAAAAATTACATTAAATGTAAAATATATAAGTTAATAATATGCAATAAATATATCTGATTTAGTTTTGCTAAACTTAAAGTAAAACATTAAGTAAAAAAAATAGGTTAATTTTTTCTGACTTTCTTTAATTAATCTCAAAAAACAAATTCTTCTTATATAGAAAAATAAAGCCTATCTAAACACAATTCTTATTACTAAATGCTTACATCAGTTCCCAAACAAGTGGACACATTATATTTTGTACTTTTATTTATAAATAATGACATTTTTTTTAAAAAAAAGCAAGAATATTAAAATATTTTTTAAATTAAAGTTTCTCTATTTTATATAAAACAAAGGTAGATATTATCTCAAAGATATTAATTTAAGACCGGTAGAAGTTACATACTATGAGATTAAACATAACAGTCACATGAATTGCAGTTTTACTCCACAGTACTATTGAATCTGATGGAAATTGTTATTCAAAAATATTTTGTAGATTAATGATTTAAAACAATAGCAACATATCTAAAAAGTGGAAATTAAACATATTTGTCAGAAAAAAATCTGAAAAGAAATCTTACCAAATTTCAAATTTGGCAATTAAAAAAATTATGGTAAAAATATTCTGTAAAAAATAGCATTGCATCTATAGGAGCATCTAAAATGAATTTAAAAGAAGTGCATTAAAATGTAAATTGTAAGTGACTTTGGGAATTATTGGTTAAATTAAATTAAATTAAACTTACACTGAGATTGAAAAATTACCTTTTTACTAAAAATAAGTCTCTGATTAGCAAGACACAGTGACATCTACAGGATTTTACTAAGGTTTTGTGCCCACGGTTTTTGTTGGGTTTTTGATGCTGTGTGTTTTCACTGTGTCAAAAACGCAGTGTTTTAGGTTACATTCCCACTGTCATATTTTTGTGAGATTTTGAGGTTTCTGCAACATTTCCTCAACTATTATGTAAATGAAATTACTTGCATTTTTATGTGAGTTTTTAATTATTTTTTTTACATACATTTTATGTGCTTTTTTCACCTTTTTGGCTTTGCATTTTTTGTCTCTTGTGTTATATTTTAAATACAATTGCTTAGTTTTTGATTCTTCAAAACAGGTATTTGGCTATTAAAAAACTTTGCTAATATACCAATGTGCGGATTACAAGCCTTTTTATTACATTTCAGCAGCGGAAATGCATTAAAAATGCATGAGCGTTTTTACCTGCGTTTTTTCTTCATATAATCCAAGTCTACGGTGAAAATATGCACATAATGCTCAGCATACATGCAAGAGAAATCGACATGATATGGACTTGGAAAATGAACTGCAGGTTAGTCTATCTACAGATAGCATGTGATTTCTATAAAACCCATCCACTTTGCTGGAACTTTAAGGTGCCTCATTTTTTGACCTAGCGAAAATACACAGTGTGAAAAGTCAACAAAACCTCGAAATTTAACATAAAACTCTCTTGCAAACTCATTAACCATTAAAACATCTTATTTTAGGGAGTTTTATAGTCTGTTGGATGCCTTTAACATAACATATTTTTCAGACTATAAGATGCACTTTTTCCCCCTAAATTTGGGTGGAAAGAAAGGGCTGCGTCTTATAGTCCGGATGTGCTCGCTGGAGGGGGGCGGCACCTATGGTAGAGTGGGTAACAGGAGGAGGGTCATCGCCACTACAAGAAGCCAGCAGCTGGGTCAAACAAGTGTGCCCGCTAATAAAGAAAAGGAATATTCACTTCTTCCCATACCCATAAACCCACCCACCTCTTGGCATTAAAGCCGGTGCCGAGAGGTGGGTGGATTATTGGCATGGAGAGAAGTGAATATTCATTTTCTTTAATAGCAGCCACACTGATCACCCCAGCTACCTGATTACTGCAGACACTGAAGGGATAACATATGCTGTGCTGTTATTAAAGAAAATGAATATTCACTGCTTCCCACACCCATAATCTCGGGCATGGGGAGCAGTGAATATTCATTTTGGCAACTGACTGCGATGTGTAACTGTGGATGCATGGTATTGATATAATGCATTGACGCACTTAAAAGTTGAAGTCAGTTGCTGGCATCAGAAGAGGATGCCATGCATAGGGGGAATGGATGGAAGATGACTAGAATTGTTTATTTTTCTGTGTGCTTCATAATGGGAGGCATATATATCAGGATGGATCTATGATGGGGGCTATATATTTCAGGATAGGGAACATACCGTATATAGCAGGATAAAAGTCATATACTGTATATTAGGATGGGCCCTGGATGGGTGACATATGTAGCAGGATAGGGGACATATCTACTAGGATGGAGGACTTATATACCAGGATGGGCTGAGGATTGGGAACCAGAATGAGGGACATATTGTTAGGGCCAGGTGGACGGGCAGACCCAGGAGGTGGATCCACTGGGCCGAACTCCTTGATGAAGGCAAGGGGTCCGGCAGCCGGAGCACTACGGGTAGCAGGACAGTCCGTGTACAAGAGTAGAACGGTGAAGTCCCTGGGACCACGGAGTCAGAGATGGTAGTCCGGGTGACGGAGCTCAGGTTCGGAGGCCGAGATGTTGTCAGGCGGAGTCCGGAACCGATGGAGCGAGCGGACGGGTCACCGCAGGGATCAGAGGTGGTACGGACTGACAGGATGGCAGATAGTCAGCGTTTGGGGTTCTGGATTCGGCAGGACTGGATGGCGAGGCAGGAACGGCTCTAGAAGAGAGAGAGGTGAGTATCTCACAGGAACACAAGGAGACCTGACTCCTAGCTTGGGAAACACGAAGAACAGGCCCCGCCCACTTGGACACTAATCCCCTTTATACCCTGTACCTGTGTGCTTAATTTCCTGTCAGTGGACGCTGGCCCTTTAAGAAAGGGTCAATGACCGCGCGCGCGCCCTAATGCGCATGCGCGCGGCCCGGGTGCCAGAAGCCAGGGCAGGGAGCGGTGAGGAAGAAGCAGGAGAGCCGAGCTGGGGCTGTGTAACCGACGAACGCCGGGAGCGGGGACCGGGGCGCCTGGAGACCGCGGGCAATGGAGGCTGGAGACCGGGGAGAGAAGCAGAGACGCCGGGGAGCGTGGCAGGTGAGCCGGGGAGCAGGACAGGGGACCCGGGGAGCGTGACACATATATACCTGTAAGGGTCCCAGGATGGGGGACTTTAGTATAGACGTTTGCGGCACTACCCCATAACACTGTTAGCAGTAGATCACCCTATAACTGCGTCATGACCACATTTTTTCCTTCAATTTTTATCCTATTTTCTGCCTTGAAAACCTAGTTGCATCACATGGTTTGGTGTGTTTTATTGTCGAAATAATATGGTATGTCATTTACATTGACATGTATTACCCAAAATGACTGCACAAATTTCAACAAACTATGATTAAAATAACGAATAAACAAGGTTTATGTTAAATATATTTTTATTCTGCTTGTCTCTATACAAACAAAATCCTGAAATCTTGCAGTGTTCACTCTTACAACTCAGAATTCCCTTAACTTACTTCCTGCTGTATCTGTATTAGTTTAGAAGTATGATGAATAAAGGAGTTATCCTTAACCTTGTTTATTTATATTCTATTGGCTAAGAACTAATATGCAGATAGTTGTTAACTACCTGCTTGCATTGCCCTGCGAGAAGCTCTGCTGGCTCAGAGCAGTTACAAACCACTTCTGCCAGCAATTCTCCTGCTTTTGGTGATGTCACGTTGACAGAGCTGCTCCTTCTCTTCTCCTCTGCTCTGTTGATGGGGTGCCTCTAGTGACTTCCATGCGGATTCACTTCCGATTCCCTGCTGTCCAACTACAGGGAGCTGGTTGTCAATCAGCATAACACCCTATCACCAGAGCAGACAGTAAGAGAAGGTGCTGCTTTATTGATGTGAGGTGAAAAGAAACAGGAAAGTCACCGCATGAGCCAGTAGAGATCATCGCCAGGCAGAAAAGGTAAGATCTTATCCCCATGGGAAAAATACACCTTAAGTTTAGGTCACAAGAAGATTGGACTTATTTGAGTTATTCTCAAAGTTTACAATCCTAATTTATGAAGCATTTATTGTTTTTAAGGGGTTCCATACTAGAGTACTACGAGGGTCAGCACATCCAATATAATAAAACACTATAAAAATGATTACCTAGTATTTGGATGCATGCATGCATGTATGTTTTCTTAAAGTTACCTGTTAGCTGTTTCATGCTCCTTAAACCAGAGCATGAATCAGAGTGTGGCAGAATATTTGCAGAGACCAAAGCTTTTCTCTAAAATTTCAGAGAAAACATTGTTTGAAGAGCCCCCATCCAGATTCTCTCTGCACCACTCTAGTTGATTCACAAGTCTTTCCCATGTATATACATAGGTAGATACCTCTCAATCGGGGAAGAAGTTGGCCAAGGACAGCAGTCCACGTCTATTCCTATGGTCCCAGGGGACTCTCCAATCTTTGTTGTATTGGAAACATCAGGAAATTTTAGAAAAAATATTCCTGGTTACATTCATGCAGGTAGGCTTCGACATATGCTGCCCATGGTTTGGGCAACATTAATTGAGTGACAGGTTCTCTTTGAAGAAACAAAAAAACATTGCTTCCTATTCCCTACATTATTTTATACTATACTGCCTTATTTTATACTTATACTACCTTATTTTAGTATATGAGCTGGAGGACTCAACTAATAAATGTAGGCCTAGAGCAGAATGTATGTAACACAGGCCATCTTCAGATTCAAACACCTTTCTACATCCAGGCTAAAAGTGCCTATAAAACCAGAATGAATGTGATTGATCAGTGTATTATTAAATTACCTGTGTCTACATTCAAATTAGTTGCTTTACCTGGCATTAGGTCAAACTAATCAGGGGTAATTACGATTTCAAAATCGCAATTTAAAATTCGCATGGGTCTATAGGCACCCCATTCTTTGGCATGCTTTTGGAACATACTGAAATTATAAAGACCATAACTGCCTTTCTGATGGAGGGTTAGAGTCTCTTCAGTAAATAAGTAATGGAAGAGATAATGTGACTAGTGATGGGTGACTCTGGACTGTAAAAGTATGGATCTGTCTGGGCCCTCAGAGAACTCTGGGTAACTATCTGGATCCAGCCACCCATATAATTAAAAAAAAGAAAGGAAAAAGAAAGAAAATAAGAATAAAACAAGCGCGTTATACTTACAAGTCTCCATGTGGCTGTAGCACTACTTCCAGGGTCACTCATTAACCTCATGCATATGCAGTGCTTCCACTGCCCACTGGTAGGCCCAGCGTCCATAAGTGGTTGGTTGTAAGACCGCTCCCCCATCCAGTGTGACAGCCTGCCTAACTGCTTGCAATCGCACCCGCTGTCTAAGTGTGTATACTGGTGTAAAAATAAATAAATAAATTGGCATAGGGTCCTACAATATCATGCTACTGAGCACAGATAAAGTATATGGCTACAGGCTGGAACACACAACTGCGTGCTTATCTTGGCTGTGTATCAAAGTAACAGGGACCCCATAAGGCTTTTTAAAAAATTATTTCAATAAATAATTTTTATAAAACGACGTGCTGTCTCCCCCCAATTTTGATACCGAGCGATGATAAAGCTGACTTCCGGGAGCTGGTATTCTCACGATTGTGAGGCTCATGGTTATTGAGCCCTCCCTAGCCTACAAATTGCAGTCTGCAGCTGCCCAGAATTCCGTATCCTCTGAAGGGGAGTTAAAACTAAAAAAATGGAAAATTGACCATTCATGAAGGGATAAATGTGAAAGGTATCCATAAGGGGACCTTTTCTTTCATGGAATGCCAATAACCCCAACAGTTTCCTTTACGTTTTAGTTCAGCCTTAATATTTTTCTATACATAGTTGAAATAACATGTTATACATAGCTTAGCCTCAGTTATTGAAATTCCGTTTTTCCCAATGCATGATATTTATTCCTAGTGCACTATTCCTCTCTTAGGTCAATTAGGAACACCACTATATTTCAGCAATATGAAATGTCAGAATAATACTAGTGACCATTCATGGTGGATCAGAATTTTTCATACTTACTCATGCCCAATTATTTAGTTGCATTTCTTTTAAAATATCTAAATACTGTCACAAGATTCTTTGAGTAAATTGCCAGAATGTTGGTCTATTTCTGAAGCCATTTAGTCAAGTTTTTAACCTTCCTTGTTTGTAAATGCTTTTTCAGTTCTGCCAAAGTTTTCTATAGGATTCAGGTCAGGGAGTATAACTGTTCATTAATTTACAAGCACTTTGTTGTCCTTAACACCTTAACGACAAGCTCCATACATGCATGGCGCTCTTCAACAGCGGGTGTATGGATGAGGCTTAGCAGATAAGCCCACACCATAACTGGAAAATGAAGGCTGCGTTATTCAGCCATTATCTGCCAATAAAGCACTGGCTTTACAATAAATATGAAAATCCTGATGGTTGGTTCTTTATAAGGGCAATACATAGGGTACAGTAGCATAGGATTGTCGGATACCATAGAAAAGAGCTTGGTGCAATAGTAATCTGAAGGCAACTAGTTATTGCTTTGATATACATACATGTGTATAAAATTGTTAAAAATACAATAAAGTGCTTAATGCATAGAATATAATGGTCGTATAAGTTCTGAGGAGACAAAATCGAAGAAATGGACCTTATGCACCAAATGTACCTTATATATATGAAAGATATCAAATATTGCACCTCAAATGTAAAACAGGTGTAAAAAAGATAAGCAAAATGAGTTGAGGTGCATAAAATCCCCTTTGAATCAAGTGATAGCAATAAAGTGCATATAGTTGCAGCAAACCTCATCCCACATTGTAAAAAAATGTTTGCACAGAAATTGACATGAGGTGTAGATATGAAATCTGCAATGTAACATAGGCAAATTTTATAACAAAATTTACAACAGATTTGCACTTATTTTAGATAGTGAACTTCTAGGTCTTTACATGCGCTACTAAAACAAGACTTGTAGCTTACTGTATTCATTCAATGTGTGAACCTGATGTTTTTCTTGATACTGTTTTGGGGTATCTACAATGTTTTGATAGCTTCTTATTGCATTTTTTTTGTTGGGTTGAGCCAATCAAAAATTCGCAATTCTGGCATTTCATTTTTTGTTTTCTCTACACTTTTTACAGATTGGTTTAATTAATGTATATTTTCATAGGTCAGACTTTTCTGAGCATTTTTTTTTAAAAACATGTGTATTTTTTAATTTGTTTACATATCCTCTTTGTTAACTGTAAAAAAAGAGAGGTGATACACATTTTTAGATAATTTATTTGCTTTTAAAAACTTCTTTTTTTTACTTTTTTTTATTGCGTCATCATAGGGAGGCCAATGGCAACCCGAACTGACGTCTGAGCCAGATCACGACAGATCAGTAATTGACAGAGACCTTTAAAAGGTTCATGGCAGCGAACGGCAGGCACACTAAATATAGTATAACCGATGTCTTCCCTCTGTGGACCCACTCTGCTCCCGAGTCTGCTCAACAGTCTCTGATAGGCTCCATGTTGGATATATCCATCATGAGGTATTAAGAGGTTTTAAACAGATTTTTCTCCTCTGGCAAAGATATTTTTCCCATTCATCTATTTGTGAGGTCAGACATGTTGGACGAGAGGGCCTGACTCGCAATCTCCATTCTAGTTAATTCCAAACGTTCAGTTGAGTAAAACTGGGGCCACAAGGGGATTACTGCGATCCCCTCGCATGACACTCGGCTCACGCTGGCAGTACAGCAGAGCTGAGTGTCATGCGAGTGTCCCTGCCACTGAGGTCCGAATATGTGAGCGGACCTCAGCTGCAGGGGTGGGCTAGCACTGAGGAGGGGCGGGCCGGTGCTGCGGAGGAGAGGGCTGGAACGGAGGAGGGGAGGGAGGGATTTATCTCCCTCTCTACTCCGTAGCCAACTATTGCCATTCTTACACTGCACTCGCGGTACACCGGTGTACCGCAAGTGCAGTGCGATTTTTTTCTCACCCCATAGACTTGAAGGGGTGCGAGAGAAACAATGATCGCATTGCACCTACAACATGCTGCGATTGTTGTCTCGGTCCGATTACGGCTGAGAAAATAATCGCTCATGGGTGCTGACACATAGGCTAATATTGGTCCGAGTGGAATGCGATGTTTTATCGCACTCCACTTGCACCGATTTTCATGCCGTGTGTCTTAGGCCTTAGAGTCAGGGTTCTGACTGGCTAATCAAGTTTTTCTACACTAAATTTACCCAACCATGCCATTACAGACTTTGCTTTGTGCAGTGGGTACTTTCAAGCTGGAACAAAAGAGGGCCTTCCCCAAATTGTTTGCCATGAAGTTAGAATCATGCAATTATACAAAATGGCATGGTATGCTGAAGTATTAAGATTTTCTTCCCTAGATCTAAGGCACCTAGGCCAATACCTGAAAGACAAGTTTATAGCATTATCCCTCCTTCACCAAATATTTCAGTTGGCTTAATCCAGTAAGACAGGTAATGTTCTTCTTGCAATCATCAAACCCAAACTTATCCATCAGACCGATAGACAAAGAAGTGTGATTTAGCACACAACAGAACATGTTTCTACTGCTCTAGTTTTTCTGCTGATATTAAAGCCTGAGGAGATTTGTATCAATGCAGTCATGGAGTCAGCAGAGCATTGACGACGTTTATTCTCTATACAAATTTGCAACCCCGCTTTGTAACTCTCCTAAATGCTGTCACTTTTCAGCAATACCAATCAATAGCTGAATGTGGAATTTTTAGGTATGGAAGATCTTTCACAACCTGACATGTGACATCCTATTACAGTACCACGCTCAAACTCAGCAAGACTGCATGGCTATTTGCTTGATGTGTTACAGCCTCCCTTCTTTAGGGAAATACTTTGGACTGTAAAACATATAGACTGAAATAGAAGCGCCAAAAGTGGCATTTGTACAAACACGAGAAATTGTGAAGTGTATAGGGCACCGACTAGAAAGAGGAGTCATCAAATGGACCCAGACACTTGAGTAAATACTGCCAAAAGTGAAAAAAAGTTCACCAAACCCTTCTGCCATCATGCTTTTATGTTCTGCCATTACACTGTATTGTAAACAGGGACTGTGTTGATTTTGTTATGTTGCCCACCCGACTGACCATGTGTCATGGAGAGTGGAGATAAAAGATCCTGCAAAGGATTGGATTAATTAAGGATCGCCAATCCCGCCTGAGATTGTGATCGGATCAGCAATCCTAGCCAATTGTCGATCCTAGCCAAACCCATTAAGTTAAATAGGAAGCGAAAGTGATGTGTTGTAAAATGGTATAGGGTGGACTGTAAAAGAAAGGAAATAAAAAGGAGTTAAAGCAGTACAGACTTACCGAGTCTTCCCGCAGCCGCAACGATACTTCTGGGTCCGATAATTATCTCTAATGCATATTCACTGCTTTCTCCAACCACCAGCACCTCTAATTGGCTGCCATTGGACCACGCCCCCACCCTCTGAGACAGTATATGTAATTGTTTAGACTCAAATGCTGTCTGTGTTATATTGGTGACAAATAAATAAATTTAGAAAAATTACGTAGGGCTCCCCCTTCCCCGTATTGATACCAACACAGATAAAGCCGCAGCTACATGCTGCAGCCCCCAGCCGTGCACTTATTGTGGCCATGTATCAAAAAGAGAGGAACCACATGCAGCTTCTTTTTTTTTTAAATAAATAAAAAACAACGTGCGGTCCCCCTCAATTTTGATACCCAGCCATAATAAAGTCCGACAGCTAGGGGCTGGCATTCTCGAGCTGGGGAAACCCTTGGCTATTGAGAGCCCCCCAGCCTAAAAATAGCAGCCTGCAGCCAACCAGGATTGTCTCATCCATTTGATGTAACGACCCCTGCCCTTTACCCAGCTCTTCCAGGTTGCCCTCGTGTGGTGGCAATCGGGGTAATAAGGACTAATCGCAGCTCACAGCTACTACTAAGCCTTAGATTAGTAATGGTATCAAAATTGGGGGGACCACACGCTATTTTTTAAAAATTATTTATTTAAATAATTAAAAACAAAATCCTAATACAGTTCCTATTATTTTGATACACGGCCAAGATAAGCACACAGCTGAGACCTGAAGCCTGTAGCCATGGCTTTATCTGTGCTGGTATCAATAGATGGGGGGACCCTACGCCAATTTTTTAAATTTATTTGTTTATCACCAGTATAAGAACAGAAACAGGATTTGTGATTCCAACCAGTCAAAGACACTGTCTAAGAGGGTGGGGGCGTGGTCCAAAGGCAGCCAATCAGTGAATATGGATGAGAGATAAATATCAGACCCGGACGTAGCGCTGCAGCCACTGGGACTCGGTAAGTATGTATTACTTTAACCCTTTTGCTTCCTTTTTATCACCGTGGCAAATCACAGCCATGCCAATACTTGACATGACTGTGATGGACAGGGAGAGGATGGTTTTTGCATCTGAACATTTACTGATCCTTGGAAAGATCGCTAACTTTTGTGGTAAATGATATAAATATAAACTTCTGTGAAGCACCTTGGAGTTCAAGGTGCTCACCAAACAGCTAGTTAAATTCCTTGAGGGGTCTAATTTCCAAAATTAGGTCACTTGTGGGGTAGCTCCACTGTTTAGGCTCCTCATGGGTTTTGACAATGTGACGTGGCACTGGCAAACCATTCCAACCAAATCAGAACTCTAATATGGCGGTCTTTCCCTTCGTCTCCTTGTTCTGAGCCACAAAAGTATGGAATAATAGCCACTGGTAAAGTACCGCAATCCAAATAATCAAAGGTAGCAAAGTGGGGTACAATAAAATATAAAACTTAATCTTTAATAAATATTCTTTAAAAGGAAGCAAGAGATCCTTACTTCAATAAAACGTTATCTAAAAAAGTGCCGTACACCACACATCCCACTTAGCATGTATCAGGGGTTCAAATGGCCAGAAAAGGACTTCCTGAAAGATAACATATATATAGTGTGCTGACCAGTGCAGTCTGCACAGACAAGGATAGCCACCAACAGGATTTGGACTAGAAGTACCACAAAGTCCAGAAATCACTGTCTCAATAGAAAGAAAATGGAATGGTCTCACCCATCATGATGGGATCCATCCACCTTCACTTATAAAGGATTCACATATCATCCTGGGCGTCCCAATGGTCCTTAAATGGACTGAACATATGGTCCCCTTTTAAAGATGAAATCCTTAAGTCCCTGTTCTTACAACGCGTTTCCTACATTTGTATTCTTCAGGGGAGTTTACATCAGAGACCAGTCCTTATCCACAAGGACTGGACAGGACATGCTGAAACAGACAA